>NW_013952404.1:8073813-8083559 GCF_001266775.1 Austrofundulus limnaeus | reverse complement strand
GTATTTTTACAATCTTTATTTTACAGTTAAAATATATGTTTATCAAATAAAGTCTAATGTTACAATTAATCGGGAATCCCTTTAATATAAATTGTGCGTGATTTTAACTCTAAACATGCACACAGACCACAGATTAATAGTCCTGCATTCCTTGGAGGAATACATATTGCCTGCTGCTTTTCAAGCAGAAATTTAAACTCTGCATTTCATCATATTGTAATGAGAATAAACAAAGTTACAGCTCTTTTACTCTTTTAGTACGTGATGTGCAATTAAATTCAATATTATGAGATCTTGTGGTTTATCAGTCTGCACATGCGACCACACCAAAATTTACCTCAGTCTCTGCGAAATTGACTGACTTATAACCATTTTGTTTGCTATAGTTAAGTAGCTGTTGCAGCCATCTTGAAAGGATTTGACTCCAAAAGTTTGAGTTACAGATGWCTTTTCATGAAAATCCACCCAGTGATTCATAAGCTATTTTGCTAACACACAGATTGTGACTGTTAATGGCAATGTTTTATAAACAGATCAACCGATATTGCCCAACGTATATTGGGCATTACTCCACCAATACAAAGTTTAGCTGAGCATCTGTGAAACTGTGTCAGTTGTAGCCATTTTGGCATTTGCTAACAACTTTAGCTGTGGTGGCCATTTTGAAATGGGCTTATTCTAAAATGGTTTCGGTTGTCGATGCACGTTCATTGATTACCTTCTGGTAGTTTTGTTAAAATCTATTAAAGTAAGTCATGAAATATTTTGCCAATGACACAAACAGACGAACACAAGCGCAGCTCCTGAGAGAAACCTTATCTCCTTTTACCTTCACCTTCGGGCAAAAATAGTAATGAAGTTAACATAAAAAGAAACATTGCCAGACTGCTCTTGACTTAACCCTTATATTCAAGTAGAAAATTGATGTGTTGTTTCACAGTATGTACATTTAAATTCCCAGCCACTTTTCTCAAAACAGCTCTGAAATAAACAGAAACATATGCTGGCTACATATGCTCAGCACCGCTTTATTTAGATTGTTCTATAGCGACACAACAACAAGAGTGTTTTTGTGAAGAAAAGCCACATGGTTTAAATTGCAACTGTTATACAAAACAAGACTTGGGGAGAGGAAAAGTAAAGAYGAAAAGTGTTCCGAGCACAGATGCACCCGCTCTTTTGCTATCTCCTGTGCTTGTGGGTATAGTGCCGATCCAGCTATTCTTGTTGGTTTGTTAATTGTTTGTCACCCACCAGGTGCCATCTGTCTGTAGTCCCACAGTCCCRGAGCCATGTGGGCCGGCCTGCCTGGCGCCTGCCAACGTCACTGACCTGCAGCAACCGTCCACACCTCCGTCACACACCTCCTGATCCGTCTGGGATAAATAGCTTCTCCCTCAACTTCTGTGCCGCCATCGCGGCTTCTCAATCTGTCCTGTGTTGGGGGGGGGGGGTGACAGGAAGAGACAGGGAGGGCGGGTGAGAAACAAATATAAAGAAAGACTGGGTGGATGGATAGATAGAGTGAGAATGAACAGGAGCTAGAGATGGATGAGTAAGATGAAATGGTGAAACACTACTGGTGTGTTATTGGTCTGTTTGTATTTTTCGATTAGAGTTTTTTTAAGGGAAATAAGTCAGACTTTTGTCAGACATTGCATAAGCACGAAATTTTTGATTTTTAAAAATCTTGTCAAAAGTAAAAAATATTTGAAACCATGAAACAGCAAATGTTAGGACGTTGTGGTTTCTGCATAAGAAAGACTGCATTTCACTCCACCAAACAGGCAAGGGAGGTCACCTTTACCTGGGCCTGATGTTGGGGCAGCTGCATGTTGAAAAATGAGATCAGCTGCTTTCTCACCGGGATGCATGCAGCAGCCTGGAACTACCCAGGGCCCTATGCACCAAGCAGCATKTGGGGGCCTCGGCGCAATAAAGACAGGGCGAAGATACCCCACCCCCCCTCACCTTCACTCTCAGCTTGTCTGCCTGCCTGCACGCCATCCTGGGGCATGTTGGGTCACCTTGACGGCTGCACCCAGCGAGGAGACCTGTGCCCGGCTTCAGGGCAGAGAGGGAGGTATTATGGGTAATGAGGCGTCGCCATGCAAGCAGAGCAGCTTTTGAATAACCTCATCCACACACACACACAAAAAAAATGCACACAAACATCATTCTAGTTGTGTTTTACAAGGAAATGCACAAAATCTTTTAAAAACTAATTGTGTTGAGCAATTTTTAGACAAAGAAGGAATTGATTGAGCATCATGATTAGTGTTCAAAACGCAGGAGTGCTCAGGTACAGATTGTTCCATTAAAGTGAGGAAAAACAAGACTTTGACTAAATTTGGACATACTTTGGTTCGTAACTTTTTTAAGTCATTTATCTTATTTTTGCGTGAATGCTGATTCAGCAGACATTTTTCACTTATTTTTTTAGTTTTTGCAATTCTACTTTTGCATTTTGTGCTATTTTCTTCTTTTACATATTATTGTGTTCAGTTCATTCAGGAAATTGTTCATGTAAAGTTAAATTTTTTTTGTAACTTTCATTTATTTAAAGTTTTAACTTAATTTACAAAACATTCCCCTTAGAAATACGAGATCTCATCAGTTCCTTCAAAATCATTTCTTTTTATGCTACTTTTGTTTTGGCTAGCATTTTCTTTTAAATTTCAGCTAAACTTAAGCTAACATTACTTTTAGCTAGTTTGTTTATATTGACTCATCAATTTGCTACATTTAGCTCACCTTTGTTACATATATCTTTTTTAAAAGTATTTTGGTTTTTTTTCTAATGTTTTGCAAAATTAAGCTTTTGACTCTTTTTTTGCTACTTTTGCTAGCAGTGTGCTAATTGCGGCTCTTAGCAAGTGGCTAAATTTTCTGTTTCAATTTCTTCAACAGATTTTAACAAAATCATTTAATTCAACATTTACACTGAATTTTTGCAGAAAATGTAATTTCTCTAAGTGAAATCTTTGYTCCGGACCAAACATCTTGACCGACTGGCTGACAAGTCTTCACTCCTTAGAAAATAGCTTAAAATGACCACTCGTCTGTCTGTGTGTTTAAAGAAAATAGACATTTCAATCAAAGCATGCCTAATTTAGCTGACAGAAATGATGTCTAAATATTTTTCTCTCATAAATAAACTAACATTGTTGAACATTTTTATCTCTGGCCATCCTTACATAAAAACACATACAAGCCCAGGTAATATACATTTTTTTGATTGTTAACACAGATGTTCCAGTCATATAGGCAGAACATATACAGTATATGTTTTTTAATTAGAGGAATAAAGAATGAGACAGAGACAAGCTAGTGTATAAAACAGCGACTTAAAGTTATTGGCCACATAGGAATGCAAATGTGTTTGTTTTTCATTAGTTTGGCAGGAATCATCCTTCATGCAGACTTCTGCCTAGAATCCTTTTCTTTTYGTAACATAATTTGAACTGGCTGAAGGATGAATGTTTCATTCCAAAATCTGAAGCTTTCATATGAATCATAACTGTGTTTTTTTTTATTTCTCTGACAGCATTCTGTCTGTTCACAAGTGTGRAGTGATTACCTTTCACATCCATTTTCATCAGAAAATCTAAAAACATTTCACCTTATTCTTCCACTGTTCTCTCTTCTTGCAATTGGAACCAGCCCTTAATAAATATAAATTGCTAAAACTCTTGGAAAGCCCTCTTACATTCCACAGACATGCACAATGCTAGTATTAGAGCTGTAAAGCTATAGAGCAGAAAAATGGACCACAATAAAACGTTTATTTTCACAGGTTTTGGAAAACGATGTATCATCGCCGGATAAGTGTTCTTGCTAATACCAGCCCATATCGTCCAAAGTTTGCTACAGATGCTGGCAGGTCAGGCCTGAAATAATTATTGGAGCCAGGTCCCACTGGACCGATTTCCAGTAACACTCCTACATAGAAATGGAACCAGAGCTGGYGTTGAGGCTGAGACTGGGGCTCGGAGCTGGCGGTATGCTGTCAGAGGASTGGTGCCAAAAAAAGGCCCAAAAAATTATTACCAGCACTGGGTCCTCGCTGAGGTCCAGCATTCTGCTCCAGCTGGAGGAGTCGAGACTGGCAGTGATGTCACGAGACAGGGTGGCTTGATTGTCCTTTTGCCAAAGTTAGCCACATCCCACCTGGAACTAATAACATAAAATCATTGTCATTAGGATGGAAATAATATTTTTCCCCAAAGTGGCAAAACATAGAAAATCACAGATCTACAGGAAGTCCTAACATTAAAACTTTTTTGTTTTCCTTTGATTGATCGAGTCTTTTCAAAACTAAGACAATTATCAAACTACCGGTAAGCATTTTTACTTTGCTCAGCATCTCCAAATCACCAGGAAGTGGACAAAAAATATGARGAAGAGCTGAACCAAACCACAGCTTCCAAACTAAACCACAGTTTCCTGAAATTTACTGCAGCCATCTTATTAAAGTGAAGATGCCAAAAGTTTGACTTAGTTTGACACAGCCTATTAATCACCTAGATTGGGCTGTTTCAACAGTCCTAACAGTGAAGAAAAATAAAACTTGATGAACACAAAAATGGTTGACAAGATAAATATAACTGCAGTTTGCGTAGTGACTACTTGCATGTCTTCTGTCATCAAATGTATAATTCATTATGCTGGAAGCGCAATGAAATCAACACGCAATCAGTTTTTAGCCATTTCARATTTACAAGGAGCATTGTCATCTTTGTAGTTTGGACCATGCTCTGGGTAGTTTCCCCTCATTCAGGCAGTTTAGAGCCTAAAACCAGTTTTGGTTCAAACATCAGGAAATCATTTCCATGACTTGGCCTCATGGGGWTACATGTCTTTGTGAAGTTATGACAGTGAGAACTACTTATGAACTTATGCCTGCAACTACACACATGTTAWTCCACATTAGCTCACATTATGGTTACTGTTACAAATTGTTGATATTGTTGATAGGACTCAGGAGGTTGATAAATTGCTAAAGATGACCGTTTACTTACAATCCTGAGCTTCTGCAAAAAAACACATGCAACCATTTAAATTGCTGGCACCCCTGCATTACAGATGAAAAACAGCTATATCAAGCACTTAAATATGTTCGGAATTCATTAGTGATTTTGTCATAAATAAGTTCTAAAACATTTTTCAATTAAAAATGTGGGGGTAAAATTCAATAAAACCACTAATTAAGCAAGACAGATAACTGTCAAAGAAAAGAAGGCTGACATGTTGTAAGTAGGCTTGTTTCTTATTCCCATAAATATGTTATCCTTGCTTATGCCAGAGCTGGAAGGCTTCCAGCTCGAGCCATGAGACATCTTTTGAGTGGGCTAGTTAATAATGTTTGCCCCCACTGCATCTATCTGTCTGCATCGTAAAAAATGAAGGAGTAAACTCTTGGGAAGTTTTTTTTTTTTTTTTTTGTAGATTTGAAGAAAACTTGCATTTGGTCATGAAGGAACAAAGTCAAAGAAAGTGAAACAAGTTTATAAAAGGGAAGCAAAGTTTGGAACATTAGGCTGGGGTGGGGACAAATACACAAAACAGCAAAGCTTCTGTTTTATTTTTCCACTCTGTCTTATTGATTTTTTTTTTTTATTAACTGGCTGACACTCCCTCATGGTGTACTGTCCTAAAACTGACCAAGCTTGAAATATGACAAGTTTATTATGTCCTATATTGCCACTGGGTACGATTGAGTTACTAGAGCAACAACTGGTCCTCTCCGGTATGGAACCCCCCAACTCCCCCCCCCCACCCCCATCAAATCTAACCCAGGAGGAACCAGGCGTCTGAAGGAGAAAAAGAGAAACTAAAGCTGCTCAAAGAAAAGAAGCTTTCAGGTTTGCGTTGACTCTGGTGACAGGTAAGAGGTGGAGAGAAGAAGCGAAATGARTGGTTGCTGCTGTTTCAGGGTGGGTGGCTGGGGCAGCAGAGAGAGAGGAAGGGCAGGAGGTGAGGCAGACCTAGCAGCGCCGTCACCATCCCCTGCGTGTTTGGATAAGACCCTGGAACATGTGGGGGAATCAGCATGAGGCATCACACCTGGAGGAAAAGACAACTAAATCCAAGCCCCCCAGTACCGTGGGCCCTGGCTCCAACAAGTCTAGCCAGCATCTGGAATGGATATGTGGGGATGCAGCTGACTTCACAACCCCTTTTCGCGGGCGCTTCTCACTCTGCGTRAGTTTAAAACATGCACTGTGAAAGATCATGGTAAAAATAAAGATAGAGCCGAACGAGGATTTGTGTTTAAAAATAAACACTTCTCTCAAAGTTGTTTTTGCTTTTTGTACGGTTTCCAGTGTGCTTGGCAAAATTAAATTGTTTTGTTGTTGAAATAATACATTTTTTTAGTTAAAAACGCAAGACTTCTCTGACCCCCAATATGTTTTTATTTGACTCATGATGGCTTTAACAAGTGTGCAGCAGCCAACAGTTTTTTTCAGTTTGCCTTATCATCTTTTAACATGGTTTCACTTTGTGTTTAATGTTTAAAAGCATATTGTGAAGTTTGTGTTTTAAAGGGATTTTTTTGTTCTGAATTTAAATGAGTAGCTAATTAGTACACACTGCAAAAAAAAGGCACTGGGGTCAAGCCAGTTCAACATGGCCACCTCACCCAACTGACTGTAGAAACTGAAAACATTGCCATAATTCAGTCAGCCATGGGCACTAACACAGCCCCATARGCTCTCAGAGAGGCTGGCTTTTGAACTTTGCACTGATAACAATCTGTACAGTCTTTTTCCTCATTGGCCCATAGGACACGACATCCATGATTTCCAAAAACCATTTGAAATGGGGACTCATCAGAAAGGTGTTGGTTTTTACCCTTGCCGCTTACTTGGAGAGATTTGTCCAGATTCTCTGAATCTTTTGATGATGTTATGGACTGTTGATGATGAAATCCATAAATTCCTTGCAACTGTACATTGAGAACTGTTCTTAAATTCTTGGACTATTTGTTCATGCAGTTGTTCACAAAGTGGTGAAACTTGCCCCACTCTTGCTTGTGAACGACTGACTCTTTCTGGGATGCTCCCTTTATACCCAGTCATGACACTCACCTGTTTCCAATTAACCTGTTCACCTGTGGGATGCTCCAAGCAGGGTTTTTTTTTTAGCATTCCCTCAACTGTTCCAGTCTTTTGTTGCTCCTGTTCCAGCTTTGTTGGAATGTGTTGCAGGCATCAAATTCAAAAATGAGTGACTGTGAAAATAATAACTTTTATCTGTTTGAACATTAAATATCTTGTCTTTGAAGTGCATTCAATAGAATGTAGGTTGAAAAGGATTTGCAAATCATCGAATTAGGTTTTTATTGATGTTGTACTCAACGCCCCATCTTCATTGAAATTAGGGTCGTAAGATCGTTTTAATTTCGAAGAACTTTTGCAGAAGGTGCACAAATKAGGAAACATCCGCACACACCAGGGAAAACCATGATGCACAAAAATGGTTTTACTCATACTGGTGTCGGTGTGTGTGAGAGGTTTGCGAGAGGCCAGCCAAAAGTGTTGTGACTGGAACAATCCCGGCCACAATGCTTGTTTAGAAAGAAGGGCTCACTCATCCAACTAATCAGCCGCTGTGGGTCCTTTCTAATCCCCGCACACAAAGTCAACGGAGCCAGGTTGAGCTGGCGACAGCCGTGATAAGATACTCCAAACGCAGCCTCTTGATCTGCGAGCTGCGGCCTCTTCTCCCACACCCTCTGTCCCCCTTTGTTTCCTCTATTGTAAATCCCAGCGTGACACAGATTTCAAGTTCAGAAGCTTGGCTGCACGGCTGAATCCTTCCACAAAAGTTGGTCAGCGGAGTTGTTTTTGTTTTAGCCTTCCCACTTTTTCCACGTTCTCACAGCACAACATACAAGTCAAAACTAGCTGAAGAAAGCAGCACGCAGAGGAATGCTTACTTTAATGCTGTATTGTTATAGTTTTGGCTAACCTCGCCACAGCTCCTGGTGTGTGAGTCCACTGATAGAAGTATGTGGTAAAACATTCATTAACATTCCATTCATGACCTCAGCATTWTATCCAGAGTGAAGGAGAGCATATATTTGCCTTCGACATCTCTCGCATGGGAAGACGAAAGTGATTATGTGTGTCAGCGTGTGTGTAAACGAGATAGAGAGGCAGAAAGAGGGAAGGAGAGCTGCAAGGAGCTGGATAAAACACAGCTCACTGATACAACATAATCTATGTGGAACCYTGTCTCAATATCACAATATTTCACACGTTTTTACGTATCGCAAACTTGGCAGTCTCCTCAGATGAGCGGAGTTATTTCTGCCTCGCGTGCTGGATGCTGCAGGACGGAGATACAGTTTGCAGCAGCACAGATGGGAGAGGCTGCGGCTCCGGTGCGGCGGTATCACATGCAAAAATGTTTGGTATGTTTTAACACAGATAAAGTTGACATATTCCAAGGCGTTTCACAGACATTACCCATGAAGGAGCAATCGCCCATCTGGCATCGCAGTCCTTCTGAAATCCTCTCTGTCATGCTCAAAGTGAACAGGAGAGACAAAACACTCTCCGCCTGGATATCGGCTCTTATCGAAGCTCTACCTTGGGCCCTCGGTGGATATCAACAAAACATCYCGCTGTAGGCCTCTCAAAAGATAAATCCTGCACTTTATGTCGTAGCTTAGATTTTTATAAACATCTCTTCATGGTTTGATGCTTTACAGGAGCAGTTTAAACGTTCATCCTCGGGGTARGAGCATGGGATTGGATGGCAGCATAGAGAACAAACTTCTTTGCTCTGAGAGCACATGTACAATTTCCTGGTTAGGATCAAATCGATGAGAGTTACAGTGTGTCCTCTTTCTTCCCACGCTCCACTAAAGGAGGATTAATCTGAGGCCTTTATGGGCGGAATGTCAATGAAGTCACTGCTGTACTGCTTCTGTCCACATGATGGTGCAGAGGGCAAGTCTCCCTCTGGARGACATGAAAGCTGACATTTACCTTTAGGTTGTTCCAAGATGTCACTGATACTGATAGTTAAGGCGAGCAAAGCAAGGAAATATTCCCTTGCACCYTGACATTGTTGTGTTTTTAGTGAGTTTTACCACCTAATGCAGCACAAACTCTGTGTGTGTGTGTCCTTCCTGTTTGGATGCAGTCACACCTGTCATGATMTTATCAGACCCCAAACACCTGCTTCACCACAGAAGGTCACCGGCTGTGTAAAAACCTCCTTCTAACGCTGCAAGATCTGAAAATACACTCTGTATGTGTGTGTACATAAATAAAAGAAGGGGCATATTTTTCTCCTAGTCATTAACATGCGGTTCGTGTCACCCTGTATGTGGCTCACAGGTGTCAGGCAACCCTGAATATCATCTGAATGGAGGGAAGMGTCAATAGAGAGAAAGAGTGGAGACATTCACAGTTAAAGCCTGTATCTTCTACAGCAACAAATAAATCTGATCCAAGAAAATCAATGAAGATTGAGGAGCTTAGTGGTGAGGAGGTTGTTCGGCTTTCAACTTATTGTTTTGTCCGTACATTATTTTTAATCTGCATATTTTGTCCTATTAGCCTTTCACACTTCAAAACATTCAGATCATTCAGAATGTGGGTGTTATGACTTTGGGTTTATGCAGCCTTTATAGGTTTTGAAATTTAAGTTGCCTTACATTTAAAAATTCCAGTAGAAATACATTGACATTCCTTCAAAACTAATGTTTTGTCTTCTAAGATAACTTATGA
>NW_013952404.1:8071500-8073660 GCF_001266775.1 Austrofundulus limnaeus | reverse complement strand
AGCTATGTTTATGTAAATTTTTGGTCAACCAGATCTGGTAAATTAAAAAATAATAATAATAATAGTTTAAAAGCAAAAACAACTGGATTCATGTTGTTTAATTTAAGACATTTTGCTTCAAATCCAGAGAGCAGTGAGCATCCAGATGAAAGTCCAGTGTTCTTGTTTTAACTTGCTTTATTTTATTTTTTTTTTCCTGAGGGAGAATGAATGTGTGTCCCTAGAGTTGTGCTACAACTAGCTTTCAGCTAGCCTTTTACTGATTTCAGCCTTTAACTAATGCTTGGTTTATTACAGCTTTAATAACTTTATGAGTTGTACTTGTTTTCCAAACCACAGTCTGTCAAAACCATCATCTCTCAATATAAGATGTTATTTATATCAAACAACATTTTATATAATATATTATTATGCTTAGTCACTCTTATTCCACCATGTCAAATTTTAGCTTAATACATGTCGAAACGACTATATATATTGTTTGCCTTTTCAGCAAGCTAACATAGTCACTTTGATTTTGAGTGACACCAAAGTTAATCAGTAGATGTTTTTGTTATTATTATTTAATTCCTGAATTTTTTGTTATAATTTTTCCTGTGGTTTTATGAGATTATTTGATAACAGTCAACTCCATGTCTAATATACTGTATTTGATGATCAGCAAAATCATTAATGTCTGTTTTTATCTCTTGGCAGCAAAGAATAACAAACCCAGTAGAAGTATGAAATGTGTTTGGATATGATGAAATATGAAGGTGTCAATCCATCACATAAAAAAACTAAGTTGGTGCAAAAAAAAAAACCTTCAAAATTTGGATAAAGAATAATGATACACAGTAAAACAGTTAAGGATAATCAGACAAATGAAAGGATGAAGCAAATAAATCAACCAAAGCAAGAACAGCTGCAAGAAAACTGAGACAAAATAAAACACTTGACATTCCCCAAGGATTGTTTTGCTATTTGCTATTCAGAGATTGCAGGTGCACAATAAACACAACTGGGTTTTACAAGTTTTGTAAAAAAAAAATAGGTGTCACCTGTGATGCACTTCAATTATTAGAGCTTTTGAAAGCCTCCATAGAAGAGCAATAATAAAGTAAAGGAGGAATTAAAAACGGTGACTATGAATCAGCAGCTCTTAACTCTTACGACAGTAAAAATATTGTTTTAAGTTTGAATATTCACTATTTTAATACTTGAGTTTTGATTATTAGTATGTTTAATCTATGGGGAAATGATTATTTTAACAGTTTAAATAAACAACTAACTCAAATATCAGGATGTGTTTTACTGTTGAGGGAAGAAACATGTTTGTTTTGGTAGGGTGACTGGAACGTACACATTTTAATAAATACTCCTCTTCATCGGAGAACAGGCTTACATCCAGGCTGTCTGAGTCACCTTCTGTGTTTGTTTTATTCCAATCCACCTACTTTTGATTATAATCTGTCTTTATTATTATTTTCACTGATGCCAGTAAAAGGAGTGTTAATATGTATATGTTTAGCATTGCCACCTTACCTCTTCTTTTATTTAGTAATTTTTTWATTCAGTTTAATATTTCTACTTTTCTCATCTGTTCTGGATTAGTAATCATCACACCTGTTCCTCATTATTTTATATCACTTTGTATATGTATAGCCCCAATTTTCCTTTGTGTATTGTCAGATACTTGTGTTGTCATTGTTGCAATGCAGTTTCTTCTTTGCTCTTCATCACTAGTCCCTTTTTTCCCTTTTGTGTCTAGGTCCTACGTTCTTCACCTGCCTTGGTTTTGTGACAGTATAATATTTACTTCTCAATGTGGTGTGTTATATTTTGATTTTATAAATTGATTAAGTAAACAATCACTGTCTGATCATTTCAWTATTGGCTGCTGGGATCAGAAAACATTTGTTGACAAAAGAATGGGCCACCTCAGATTAGATTTGGTATTATTCTTACAGCTGGTTGCGTATGGGAAGAATCTTGTGCCAGCAGGAGCTGAATTTGAATTGCTCAGATTGAATCTGAATGTGCATAATTTGAAACTGAATGCAGTGGTTTGAAAACGAATTTTACTAAATTGAAACAGAAATAATTTGAAATTGAATTTAATGGTTTGAAACTGAATTTAAAGTTTTTTATCTGAATTAATTTGCTTTGAAACTGTATTTT
>NW_013952404.1:8067316-8071490 GCF_001266775.1 Austrofundulus limnaeus | reverse complement strand
AGTTATTTCATTGCAGTAATTAATTTTACCTATATGTAGAAAATGTTACATTTACATCACATCATGGATCAGTCAGCAGCAGCATCTGATCAATATGTGATCCATGAGGTGATGTAAATGTAACATTTTCTACATATAGGTAAAATTAATCACTGCAATGAAATAACTGTATGTTTTTGTCGCTTTTACGGTGGATTGCGTCAACTCTGTTACATTACAGAAGAGAAGCGTCACGGTATTAAAAAAACTTTCTTTTGAATTAGCTTTGATTAGTTTTACTGAAGAGGCCAAATGAAGTTTTACATTTTTAGACAAACAATAGAGCAATCAGACTGTCTCATCAGAAGGTTTTTACTTTTTCAGATAATTAATTGCCGAACTAAAGTTAATAAACAAAGCAAACTGCAAAATAATATCCCCCAGGTTGAAAATTAAGTAGTTAGGGGGAAAAAAAACCTCCCTTTGTTTAACAGGTTTTTAACTAAGCTGCGGGACAACACTGCACTGGTTGGATCACCAGATAGAGTGAAAAAAAAATTGCATTACATTGTTGTGCCTGTTGGTGTTTTTTGCTCAGATTTACTTCCATTTTTAATCCTTAATGACAAACAAGAAAGCCTTTCTGACTGAACACAATTCCAGCACTTCAAGCCATAACAAAAATCATGACAGGAACATTTTCACCAAAAGGAAGACATTTCACGCACTGGGAGCTTTTTGTGATACTTTCTCTCCCTCCTTCTTACTCTACCCTCTTTTCTTCCCGTCTCCTTCCTTTGTGTACGTAAATCATCTCTTCCCCGCGGCCTGTCTGTGATCATGTTGATGGGAAACAAAGAAATCATCTTGAATGGCACATTAATTTCCTCCTTTCTCCCCCTGCCCTCTGCCTAATGAAATCCCCTCTGCCACGGGGCCTGAGGAGCCACACTGGCAAGCCGTCACCAGCCAGTAAATATGTTTACCTTGGAGCACAACGCTAATGGACTGTTTACTAGGAGGAGGCAGCAAAGTGGGGGTTACAGAGAAAGGGCAGGGTTGTATGTTCCCAAGACCAAAGTGACACATATTTTGAATTTCCTCATGTCCCAGAAAAACAAAACATTGGTGTTAATTGTTAGAGTTAAAGTAGTCTGTCTGTTAGCAAAATATTTAAATAATAATTGGACATTTTTTAGTGAAACTCTCAGAAAATTATTCTACAAACATTTACAATTTATAAGGTTTGAAGGCAACTGAAWGCAAGATGTCTAATACCATTATGTTGCCATAAAAGGTTGTGTGACAAATGCAAGAAAAAAGTTTTAGACTGACAATACATTTGTAACCCAATTGAAAATTTAACAAAAAAAGAAAAGCATTATATAGCTTTCAATATCTTGAAAATCAGAGTATTTGAAAAAAATATAACAACTGTAAGCAAAAATAAAAACACCTTAACAGAAAATGACTGACAAAAATAACATTATTTCACTGATAAGAAAATACTTAAGTACAAGTCATAAAACTGTTCACAATAATCAGAAAAGTGAAAATAAAAGTACTTTTACACACACACTGAAGTGTTGAATTTTAMAATTTACTTAACCAAGTTATATCAACTGGTTCCAGAATCCATCAAGAATCGATTAATYTAATTAATAAATGCTTAAAATACAAATCGATTCATAAAAGTGAATTAATCAATGTTATTGTTATTGTATAACAGAATGTTATACAGTTTAATAGTTGATAACATTTGGTCACAAAATAGTTTGGGATGTCTTTTATTTATTTTGAAATTATATTCTGTTACAAAGACAATAGACAAATATACAAGGCCAAAAATGTTGATGGTAAAACAAAATAAACAAACTGTATTTGGTTTATAAATGACTAAAATCAATTTTGTTGAATAAAAATAAAATTATTGCAATTGTGAACTCAAAATTGATAATCAAATCGAATCAATGCTTAAATGAATCGTTACATCCTACATAATTTGTTGCCTTCAAATGTGTAAARTGCTTAATTTGCTCAACTCTGCTTAGTGGAACCAGTTGACATAACCTGGTTAAGTAAACACTTCTGTTTTTCAGAGTGCATGAACAACTTTTATGATGACTTCAGGTCATATATTTAAATTTGTGGCTAACATGGTGTAAATTTTTATAGTAAGAAAGTAAAAGTTTCATTTTTATGCTTTGAATGTAATGGAATAAAAGTGAAATTTATGATAAAATAAAATACTTGGTAAAATCAAAGATCCTCAAAAAAATACTCGAGRGCTGTAACGAAGTAAATATTGCTTCTCGACATGAAATCTGACCGTGTTTTGAGCAGATGTGAAAATAAATCCAGACCTGCAAAGCACGGAGGTGTGTTTCAAGTCTGAAGGGTTGTGTTAGTCATAAACTGTCATTCAGACATCCAGACACTCCACAGCAATCATGCAGGACACTTTTATTATCAACAGATGGGTCCTGAGGGACAGAGTTATATGTAGCCTCATGACAAGTCCACATAGATCTGCTAAAGTGGTTTTAGCCATCTTTAGACTCATTTGTTCATACGCTTAATAATGTCCACATTTCTTAATGATAAATAACTTGTTTTTTTCATATTGTTATACATTTATATTTTGTATTCACCCATAAAATGAAAGGAGGTCTAAAAATTAGCATTGCAATAACAGTGTAGCTCAAAAGGTTTTTATTTTAAGAAACATGCTTTTAGCAAAAGTAGGTTTGATTTATTCATTTTAAATATAGWTTAATGTAAGCTTTGTGTTCAAATTCAAATAGCTACCTTCACTGCTGTAGTAAAGCCATGGGAACACAATCCTCACAGCTAAGCAGTCAGACACTATTCATCCTCACATGTTTTAGGCCCAGAGCGCATACTTCACTTAATAATCAGGTGAATAAAGAGACAGGCAGTTTACAGGTGCAGGTGGAACCTAATATTAGACCCGAATTTATAGATGTGTGTTTGTGCATGGCTCAGTGTCAGTGTTCAGGGTGTAAAGGATGATTTTGTGTGTATTTGTGTGCTCTCACGTGACTTTAATGTGAGGGCAGCAGCAACAGTTTTCTGCAATAATGCCCAGTGGATGTTTTATGCACAATCTGTGGCAGCTTAGGTGTCTCTGTCTCTACCACACAAATAAAAGCACTAATGCTTTCACATGGGCAGGCTCCTCCAGCTGGTGGTGAGCTGTGTCTGCTGCAAGACTYGTCAACAAACGGCTCAATTTCCAACTTCTGTTGGTTTCCTCCCTTGTTTCTAAGTCAGATGTGTGCTCTTTAAAACCAGGCCAGCTGAGTTTTGCCCCTGAGAATTCAGAAAGTCTTACTACTTGGATGGTGAGTCCAAAGCATCAGTAATGTCTAGCTATCCTAATTTAGCCATGATTAGCTCCAAATCATCGGCTTCATCACCAGCAATATCAGTGAATCAATCAATCAAACTTTTTATTTTTATCTTTAGAAAGAACTGAATCCAGAACAGTTCTTTTCAGAAAAAGTTTAAAAGAAAATAGTCAAAACTATAAAGAAATATTAAAATACACAGTTTTGTATAAAGCACTTCAAAGTGATACTTGAGTAAAAGCACAACTATCTTACAATAAAATTACTTTGGCAAAAGTTAAAGTGTACTCTAAGGATATTACTTGACCATAAGTCTTAAAGTATCTGAAATTTTTTAATTCCTAAATATCAAAAATAAATTCTGGACATAAAATGTACTTATATATTAAAAGTAAAAGTATTGACTAAATGACATTTATTGGCCCGTTTATTGACCTTGCTAAAAATCATTTTTTTTTCAAAAGGCTATAATGACTACTGTTTATTGTTATGTTAATTGTTAATGTTGAAAATAAGTGAATACCATAGGCAACCTGTTTCAGCTGCATACATGTAAATATCTTTATATACAGTATATAAATCTATATATCTCTGCTGCACTTATCCATAGACGTGTCCTGCTGGAGTGTGACGTGTTTCTGTCATGTTGTGCAGGTGTGATCAGTTGTGTACAAACCAATCTTTACACTTCCTATTCAACCACAATTAAATTCAGTTGGAAGGTACATCATATCTGGACAGATTTGTTGTGTGTGTGTGTGTGTGTGTGTGTGTGTGTGTGTGTGTGTGTGTGTGTGTGTGTGTGTGTGTGTGTGTGTGTGTGT
>NW_013952404.1:8063205-8066823 GCF_001266775.1 Austrofundulus limnaeus | reverse complement strand
GTGTGTGTGTGTGTGTGTGTGTGTGTGTGTGTGTGTGTATTTTTTTTAATGTGAAGAGTACAAAGTAGATGTTTGCATGAAAATGTAAGGAATAGAAGTAAAAAATTGCCGGAAAAATAATTACTCAAGTAAAGTACAGATGATCAAAATTTCTACTAAAGTAACAAAGTATTTGTACGCCTCTAGAAATACAACATTTACTGTCCCAAACTACACCTCATCTCGCCACAGCTCCAACCCAGCTCCAAGCCCAAAGTATTAAAATGATCCAGTTCTGTGTGTAAAACAGGTAATAAAATGTAACCATGCATGTAAATCTGACAATAAACATACAAACTGGCGGTGACCTCACTTGGTGCAGATTAAAGCATCGGTTAAATCTGCAGCCGGGGAGTTTTCCTGTGATGTATGTGTTAGAGCTACACTGTGTCCATATATTGACACGGGCATGAATTTCCATGTCAAATGTCTCAGCAGGGTATTGCTGAAGGGGTTGATTTCTATCCAGCTGAGATTCAAGACACCACACACACACACACACATTCCCTCCTCATCAGCAAAGTTTTTCTACCCCTCTGTGCTCCTCCTTTTTTCCTCATCCAGCCTCATTTCCTTGACCATCTCTCCGTCGCTGRCTTCCTATCAGGTCCTTTCAGATCTTGCTTACTTTTCCGACAGCACCATCTTCTTGTGCCCCTTACCCCCCACCCCACCCCAACCCCCAACACACACACACACACCCTTTATGTCGGCAGACTTCATCGATTGATTTCCGCTCGCTGTGACACATTTGGTGCAGCCGCATGTGGCCTATTAATTATATCCACAGCAGACTCTCGTCATGCTTCTCTTTTCCCAACAATACACCCCCACACACACACACACACACACACACACACACACACACACACACACACACACACACACACACACACAGACACTTATTCCTTAAAGCAAGCAGCCAGGGAACTGTACTAGACAGCATCAATAACCCTACAGATCACCTTTTAACCACTGGATTTTCAGGAAGAATCACAGTGAGAMTGAGGAGCGAGGCTTAGCCCAGTTTGTGTGGGTTCATTATGTCAACATCTGAAAGCTTTCTTGCATRGCCGTGCTGGAAAGTCCAGCATGAAGCAGAAGCCCGAGGAGGAGGCTTCCCGATTCCCTGTTTGTCGACTAACAGCATCACTCCAAAGGCTTCTTACAGAGGAGCAGAATACAAGAGCGACAACAGAGAGGATGAGAACACAGCAGCACTCATCAGAAGACTTTTGCCTCTATTGTGAACACATGTTCCTATTTGTGTATTTGCCTGCATGTGTGTGCATCTGGCAAACAATACAGTAAGCCTTCGCTGCAGGCCTCTTATAGCCTCAAATCCCTGGTTTTTATATTTAGCTCGTAATCACTATAATTTCCAAATTAGATACAGGCTGGCCAAGTACACATTCCTTCAGTACAATAGCCCTAAATGCCTGTCCTATCATCTCCGGAGATAGTCTCAGAAGGGAGACATGCTAAATATTAGAGTGATATTTGGAGACAATCTTTAGCGATGAAAACAAGTGGAGCATGCTTAACAGCTGCTGTTGAGGATATTGTGCGAGGGAAGCGACACACAGATTAAGAGCAGATTACAGAGCCTTTTCCTCCAGGGCCTTCGTATTCCAGATTGACAATGTGGTGGGATTGGGAGATCAACCTGGAAATCTTCATATGAAAAGATGTTTTCCATCAGAGATTAACGGCTGCTATTATTCATTATATTTTCTCAGATCCTTGTTTAGCCTGCTGCCAGCATGTGAACACAGCAGCACAGGGACTGCTGAGAAAAAAAAAACCCAAATACAGTTAAAATTCAGCGAAAGGWAAAGAAAAGGAGGGATAAGAAAASAGAAATGCGTGCTGAACTGAGAGACATTTCTCTGCATGGAAGTAACCGACTCAGGACCAGGCTGTACATCCTTCCATCGACAAAGCCTGGAGTTCATGCATTATTTATTGGCTGCAATACTGAACACAGGGTGTGTGCATCGAGCGAATGCATTAATCATGTGGTCATCTGAAGTGGATATGTGCTTTTACTATATCTGCTGGTTTCTATTCTGTCTGATTCAAATGTTCAGTCGTATCTTTAAACAATGTGATGATACACAAGGTGAGCCTGGTGGGTGCGTTTGTTTGTTTTTTATMTATTTATTAAGTTTGGTTTAAAAAATACCCATTCGTTCATTTTCTTTACCTACTTRTCCATGCGAGTGGGTGGCTGATCCATGATTCTTACAGTATATTAATTCACAAAATAAAATATAGCACACAAATTTTGCTTGACCTATAGAAGACAAAATAAAATCCTGAACCATTTATTCATTCTATCAACATTATCTGGTCTCTTTCACAAATTCATAAGTTTTTGTGTCAAAGACATATTTTCTAATTTTATTCTGAGAAAACATTGCAGCACGGCAGCAGCTCCCCCACAGAGCGGCACGCCAAAACATCAAGAAGAAGCAATAAAGTCGGAAAATAAACATASATGAAAAATAGGGGAAGTCCTCCCTTCACTCCATATACCCCCCGGCTATTGATTTTGGCCAGTGCTGGTGCAAATGTATGTCTTCCGTTTTTCATTTCTGCATCTGRGCKCACGTGTGTGTGTGTGTGTGAAGGTTTGTTCGCACGCTTGTGTGCATGTATGAGCCTGGCTGCACATTAGCGTGTTGGTGTGCCTTCGCAGATGATCCTGTGCCAGAGAGGAAAAATCCCACAGGGTGAATCAATAGATAGTGCAGGATAATGGAGGCCTGCTCAGACAGCTGTGTTCTGCTTCTCTGTGTGCCCGGCTGAGAGCGAGAGGATGACTGGCTGGCTAACAGGCTGGATCAGAGACTTTAGCGAGCCCACGTCGTATCCCACACCTGCCAACACATAGTTTGAAACATACCGGACAACACCCACTCGCTGCTTCGTCAAAAGTGTYATCATAAATTCAGGCAAACTGAGACATGTTTGCACTGGACATGGAGAGCACAAGCTAACAAACATGTAAAAGCTTGAAGTTTTCATTGTCACTGCAACAACAGAGATTTTTGTAGTCTTTATAGCAATCTAATACTTTCACGTGGTAATGAAAAGTATCTGAAAACAGCACAAAGAGGATCAGCCAAATTATTATTGATCCATAAATTCTTATATCTTATCTTCTCTCATCTTTTTTAACAACGGTAAAATTCAAGCAACCCTCCCCAAACACAAAGCATCCCCTGAGTCGGACTCTGTAATCAATACCAATAAAAATAAATCCTTTACCTCATTTTCTTAAGTGCCTCCTTTATTGATTTTTAGCTACCAACTTAACAAAACAGCCAATAAACATCAGCAAATCCCCCAGCCCTGATGGAAATTATCAACAGATCACAAGTCAAGTATCAAAACACCAGCGATGAATTTCCTTCCACTTTGTAGTCCCATTAAAAAGTATTATTTACAAAGATCATCTGACTGAAGCTTTCAATTAAATATCTGCTGAGAGTGTGAAGGCATAAATGATTAAATGATGCGGCGGTCGCAGATTTTTCTGTAAGATTAAAGCAGGAGATAAAAGAGGGTGGGGGG
>NW_013952404.1:8051219-8062187 GCF_001266775.1 Austrofundulus limnaeus | reverse complement strand
ATCCTGTTTCAGATTAATTCATGCATCCACAGTCAAGTCTGCAGTTTTGCTGTTTATCTTACACCCGTCACTCCCCTTGGTTTGGAGGTTTCATTTGTGGTGCCATGACTGATAACGAGCTGACGGAAAAAATGCAGAAAACTATTCCCTAATTAAAGAGCCACGAAGAATCACTGAAGGTTTGTGCAAAGCATTCAGAAGCAACACACGCAAATATGAGGAGCAACATCTTTGTAGAGTTGCTGTTCTGTGGCTAATGATAAAGGACAGAAGACCTCTGTGACCACCTCTTCCTCACTAGAAAAAAAAAAGAGTTCATTGTTTCACATTATTTGAATCAATCCCATCATTTCTAAAATATTTGCATATTTAAAACTGGCTCCCTCTTTTCTTGCCTTGGGCTGATGCAGTGAAACAAGAAAAAAATGACAAAGTGGCTGTTGCCTTGAATGCACAACGGAAAATGTTCACTTTAAGCACAGACATATATCTCAAAATCTTAAAGATATGTGGGAATAAATCTTAAAAATAACATCGTGTCAGCCTTTCTTTTGATACTCACCATAAATCTCTCTCAGTTAGTATTTATTGAACTAGCATTAACTAAATATCCACATTTCACCAATTCATAAAGCGTTAATAAACATTATAAAACACTGTTCATTTATTGAATCACAGCATCAAACTGTTTATTCATTTATTTTACTTGATAAATGAATGATTTATCACCTCCCTCCCAATAATTGTTGGTAAATCAACCACTGTTTTAAATGATTACTTTCTTCACTCACATTCTTTGTCTAAGCAGTGGAAACTCTTCATCTTTATTAAAGCCGAAGCTTCAGCTCAGCCAAAACGTACCCACACATACAGAAAAGAAARGCAGGCCTGGCAAGCTTTAACTCAGTCTTGCTTTTCTTAATATCGCGTCAAAGAAATTTCTTTTAATCACCGCAGGCAACGGAGTAGCTCAAAAAAATTATTTATTTATTTATTTATTTATTTATTTATTTGTGTTGTTTTCAAAGGCATTCTGAATGGGTTTTCCCATTGACTGGCTTGCATGAACTGGCAAGGTAAAATAATTTTGTATTTACTTTTAGGGATTTTATTATTCTTGCCCTATTTCATGTTCAGTCATGTTAGTTCAGATTAAATCAAGAGTTTTGATTAGGTTTTGCTGTTAGTGTTTTCTTTGAAACTACAGATTGATGCATGAATCCTGTTTAGTGACTGCTCGAATTTACTGAGGCACTTTATGGACTTTACAAAACTCTTGACAAATTGCAAAGCTTATAGCCTGACAGACCAAATTGACATTTATTGGACCATGACCTTGCTGAAACATATTTTTTAAAAGGCGTGCAACTGTGATGGACTGTGTACGAACTCATATGGTGTCAGAATGGTACAGTATGTATTTATACTTCTCAACCAAGCACAATTAAATTCACTCCAGGAGACGCAATTAATCAGGATAGTATGCATTTTAGCAAGAACAAGCTAGAACGAAATAGAAGCAATAACTTTCTTCCTCTTAACTTTTTTAAAAAAATGTAAGAATTAGAAAGTACAGAAAATTGTGTAAAAATGTAAGAAGTAAAAAGTAGGCTGAAAAATAATTACTCAAGTACAGATTACCAAAATTTCTTCTAAAGTACAGTAACAAAGTATTTGTACTTAGTTACTTTGCAACTCTGCTCAGAAAGATGTGCACATTATGCATATTGTGTATATCGTGTTGCATTTGGTAGCCTACCTTCATCTATACTTCATGGCAGGTTTTGGCGTTTTGCTTTTCTATCTAAGCACAGTTGAGCTTTACTATATTCCATTATTATATCCCCTACTTATCTTCACTGCCTTAGGATATCTGCTATCTTTTTTTTTTTTTACATTTCCTTTTGAAATTCTGCGTTGTATTGTATGTGGCATCATGGTTCTGGAGGAAAGCTGTCWTGTATCACCTAGTTTCATCCCTTATGGTTGCGATAACAATAAAACCCTCTTGACTCATCAACCGTGAGGCTGTGCTCTTTTGTTTCTTCAACAAGTATGCATGCACACAATATGTGTGGCTGTTTGACTGGGAGGTGCAATGAGGGCTGGATTCTGGGTGAGGTTTAAGCCACAGACCAAAAAAGAGCAAAAAGACAATGCAGTAAAGTTTAAAACCACTCACCGAGTTAATTAGGAGAGTATTTGTTTAAATGACGGAAAACATTTTGACCCTAGCTGCCTCAAAGTAAGTCCAGATAAAATAAAGAAAGCCAACTGTATTAATAAAATCATTTTTAAAATGTTGGCAAATAGTCAAGAGGCTTATTTTATCTTATTGTAAAGGTGTCCCTCAATCAATGCTAAAGCTCAACCAATTCTGTGTGTGACTTTTTGTCTAGTTTGGTCATGGCTACAACTTTAATTGTGACGCACCAAAACAAATGGCCCTAAATTTKTTGAATTTTAATGAAAAAAAGACCGAGATATATTGTTTTTGGACCTAGTGGYGCATGCCCGAGTCCTCCAGTGGATTTAGACCCCTTGGCTATGTATGTCAAGCCCACAGCTACAAACCTTGGTTTTAAGATGGACAGTGATTTTAAACTTGACAGTCAACTAAGGGCTACAAATAATTCTTAACAGTTAAGTCTAGTTTTTATCACCTGAGAAAAATAGCAAAGATAAAATCTATTCTTTCAAGGCAACAGTTTGAAACAGTGGTCCAWGCTTTTATTTCATCTCGACTGGATTACTGTAACTCACTTTATTTTYGAGTTGACCAGTCATCCCTCGCACGTCTGCAGCTGGCGCAAAATGCTACTGCCTGTCTTTTAACAGGAACACGTAGAAAGGAGCACATCACCCCGGTCCTGGCTTCKCTCCACTGGCTGTCTGTCTGTTTTAGAGTCCATTTTAAAATCCTTCTGTTTGTTTTTAAGGCTTTAAACAACCTCGCCCCAACGTATTTAACAGAGCTTCTTCACCGTTACACCCCTCCTCGGTCACTCAGGTCTGCTGACCAGCTGCTCCTGGTCATTCCCAGTTCTAAACGGAAACTCAGAGGAGATAGGGCCTTCTCTGTTCCTGCCCCTAAACTGTGGAAAGCCTTGCCCTTGCATGTCCGACAGGCCCCTTCACTGTTCATTTTTAAGACTCGTTTAAAAACTTATTTTTTCTCACTGGCCTTCAACCCAACTGAGATTTAATTTTACTCAACTTTTACTGTTTTGGTGCTGATTTTACTTATTTAACTGTGTGATTTTATTGTGTTTTTGTATTCTTTTTTTATTTTATGTGTTCAGCACTTTGTTTCAGCAGTGGCTGATGTTATAGCGCTTATAAATAAAGTTTGATTGATTGATTGATTGATTGATTGATTGATTGATTGATTGATTGATTGATTGATTGATTGATTGATTGAAAACACTATAAAAGTCTGGTGTAGAGAAAATTTCCTGTTTGATTTTTAATACAGGGGTTCATTTATTTATTTATTTATTTATTTATTTACTTTCTCTTTTCCACTTGTAGCCTGATCTCAAATGAGAGGCTAGGGAATATGGAACACTGTGTCTCTGTGAATGTAGATCACCACCTGATTATCTGCATGGAGATGATACTTAACACTGTCAAAGTAGGTCATTGAAGAWGCAAGAACATATGGGTCACACCGGACCCACCGTGAATGGTTTGAGGTGCACGGTATACACTGCATTGTGCTGAGCTGTTCAAGTGTGTGCATGCGTGTGTGGAAACGGAGTGTGTCGTTCGTATCAGATAAATGGAACATCGCTGAACCATGTCACAGAAGCAATCAACAGACATACAGCAGACATCTGGTTAGTGAAGGTATGTAAAGTATGTATGTGAGTGTGTGCGCGTTTGGACTACAGGTATTGTCCAGTGCCCTCTGAGTCATGTAACACTGCACTGCCTTTGTAATCTAAGAGGATGGTTCCTGTAATATTTTATTCATTGGAACATCAAAGATACATTAAAGTGCAGGTGTCAAAAGTCCCATATTCAATGTTGTTGCAACAGTTTAGGGTAGATTTCTTTGTACTCAGTTTCATYTTTTAATAAATTACCCAACTGAAACAGCAGCCTAAACAAGAAGTTTCTCCATTTTATGTGAAATTCATGCAACACACCAAACCGCTAAAACAATTCACTTATTTAAAAAAAAACTAATATAATATGAAAAAACAGAAATAGAGAGAGAGACTGTCCAAAAGACAGACAGACACACACACACACATGCATAAATACAGAAGCAGGGAGTGATGAGTGCTAGTGTGAATAGGAGGGAGAGAGAGTATGCTGAATCCCACTCAGACCACCTGCTCATCAGTTCCTCTGGCACAACAGATACTGTCATTGTCCACACAAACACTGACACGCACACACAGATAGAAATCTCAAATATAAAAATCTCCCGGTGCGCTCACAGAAAGCCTTTCCCAGTCCCTCCCACATCAGATGCTGGGCACACAGTCTTGATTTAAAACTGTTAGGTGCCATTCAATATGGGCCTGGTAGGAAGCCAAGCCTCGGACACTTCTCAAAGGTTCTGCTTAGCTACCTGCGCCGTTACTTTCCCAGCATACTTACTGAGTTTGGATTACTTGTTTTTCTAATTTTTTTTTACAATGAGGTTTAATGTCAGCAGAGAGAGAACAGAGTCTGCTTGAATAAAGGTTTTACAAAAGAGAAATGTCACAGCTGTATAAAGCTAATCTAATAGGACATTTTATTARAATTTATACAGAAAGTCATTCCATTGCAATGTGAATAAAAAAAGTTTCCAGGGTGCTGGTAATGTTTTTCAATGTTTTTTTGGCATTGGATTGGAAAACACAATCTGTCTCCACAGTACCCCAATGCCACCTCCCCCATCTATTATTCTCAATTGAGGGGATTCCATTGAAGAGACAGGTGCAGCTATGCATCAACCCTACCCCCTAGTGAAGAAGAAAGTCCACACGCAGTCACACAAACACATAATATCACACAATATATAACCCACACACAAGCATATGTACAAGCACCCTCCGCCCACGCTGACTGTATTGTTTGGTCGCAGTGTGTGCGTGTGTGCATGTGTGTGTGTGTGTGTGTGTGTGTGTGGGGATACTCAGGTACCCAAGGTAATGGCACCTGGGGTTATTCAGGCCTAAATGGCAGCTCTGGCTACACTGCAGCTCACAAAGTGCTTGTATGGGCACCGCAGAGACTAATGCGCCTGTGCACACAATGTCTCGCTCAACTACAAAGGACAGGTGTGTGCGTGTCACCAAATTGTCCCCCCGTTGTCTGGGCCTCTCCGAGTGGCAGGCCCTGTCCATTAGCCACAATTTAACAGGATGATCAGAGTGCTTGAAAAGGGCCACATCAAACAGGTCTGGAGAATCCCAGGTGCCCAATGCAAACGCAGGCATCAGCAATAACCAAGCCCACTTACAGGCCTAATGTATTCTGTGAGGGAAATGAAGATGTTCCTCCTCCATCCAAGGCTCTTTTGTTCTGTGGCGCACAGACAGGAGGGATTGTTTCTAAGTTCACATGATGTCTGTGAGATGAGAGCAGCGAGGGCAATTATCTTTCTGAGATGCATATTAATATTTCACTAATGGAAGAATGATGGTCCTGTTATGGCAAAGTAATAATATACTGTAGATAATGTGGAACACAAAAGCTGATGTTGAGTATCAAGGCGAAGCAAAACCTCTGATCATTGACACGGATTTTTATCTTTTGAAATTACAATATGAAGAACTAAAACCGACCTATTAATGTCTGCACAGGTGAAGGTTTAATTTGTCTTTTTGCTCCCATGTGAACAATAGAGATGTGGCTTCCTTTCAGGGTTGTTAGATAAATTGACAAAAACCCTTAAACCTGGCATTTGGACTGCATTAGTTTAAAAAACATTTTTTTAATTACCTAAAGACTTTCCAGTAATGTTTATTTGCYTGATTTTTATAGGCTGGACTGCATTTTTTTTTTTTTTACAAATTCCAATTAAATCAGTAACTTCAATTAAATCATAAAAATATTAATCATTTTATGAATAATTTAAAATTTTTAAAAATGTCAATTAAACTGAAGTGTCATGTTTATCAGTGTTTGTATTAGTCAAGGTCATTGTGCRGCAGAGAAACCTGCTAGGAGTCAGAATGTCTACCAGTGTTATAAAAACATATTTGTTCGTGATGACAAGTGTGTCTGATTATTGACTTAGAGGTAATGAAGAAATTAGCCTGGTTAAAACCAGACCCTGTCCTTCGCTTTGCTTCGTACAAGGGTCTGGACTTGCTTCATAGAGAAGTGATTCTTGCAGGAGGCGTGGCCTCTGCTGAAGCATGTGTGTGTTGTCGGTGTGAAGGAGGCTAAGCTAAGAAGCTAACAGGAAATCGCGTGTGCTGTAAACAACCCTACTGAGAGGAGAAATATACCGAGCCGAACGAGACGGCTGTAAATGAGAGCTGCTGCTTTGTCAGACAATTTTATTTTAATTTGGAAGCCTTATCAACACGTACTGGCTTCATTCACTTCCTCCACTGCCGTATGCTAAACTAACTAGAAGACACTGCACAGAACATCGACGTCATTCAAAACTCCACCTTCTGTTTGCTGATTGGCCCGGGTAAAATAAACTACAAGCAGACACTGTGCAGAAAATTGACATTCTGTTCTCTGCCTGCCCCTGCTAAAAATCTACCAGCGAAATCCTTGTCAATGGGAGAAGTCCCAGACAGAGCAGTGAAGGGAAACCAGAATTGAGCGGAGRTGCGTAGGAAGGCAAGGGCCAGGCTACGAAGAAATACATGCTGATGCCACTGTTTCAGAGAAAAGCAGCTTTCTGGAGTGTCCTAATGAGGCAAAATGGTGTAAATCTCAAATAAATTTCCCAGCAGTGTTTTTTTTTATTATGAAGTAAGTAGTTGTATTTGTCACGAGTAAAGAAATATTAAGCAGCATGACATGATATAAGTGTGATCCTTTACACACAGAAAAATGTCTTGAATTATTGAGCTATTGATTTTTCTTTTTTTTTTCCTTTGGTACTTTCATTTATATTTGAGCACTTTTTTCTATGATATCATTTTTGCTCCTGTATCTAGGGCAAGGCTCAAGCAGGACAGCAAAATTGGGACCGAAAGGACACATTGTCCCAAGTCCCCTTGTTGATTTATGATCACGAGTCTGGCCCTGCAGTGACCTTTTTAGGTGTCACCCAGACAGGGAAGCGGCGCTCAGGCCGAGATGACAAAGCTTCTCTCCGAAGGTCAAGCCCTGCCCGGCAGCCACATTCTCTGAAACTCATCACAAGCTCTGGACACACTTCTCCAACTGCATTCACTTCTTCTGGGAAAAGTGTCTAGCTGCAGGTCATGAGTCTGTGACACTAAAGCAATCATAACCACCTGCTCGTTGATGTGCCCCAACTGTGATGAAGTGCACCAGGCTCCTTTCACGGGTTCACCTCTCAGCTAACATTCATCAAGCATCGTGCCGGGTGGATCCACATTGGGTCATTCATCAGGCTGTTTTAGTCTCATACTTTATATCAAAACTCTGTGGTACAAAGGCATCTGAGGTTTGGAGTCAGAATTCACAATGCAGGGCTTTGTGAAACCACAAGAGCGAGCACCTGATCAAGAAACAAAAAAAGCTGAATATTTCTTTTTTCAAGGCATCTAAGGGAACATCTGTTGCATCTGACCATAGAAAGTGACTGATGAGCTTTAGATGCAGAAGCATAAAAAGATGAAGAAGAAGGAAGAGGGTAAGAGGAAGACTGGGTCCTTTTACACTGACAGGTGTGCAACACTGGCTGGCCCCTTTCAAAAGCATCCATTTCCTTAGCAACTGGATGTCAGCGCAATTCAGCCAGGCGATTTTAGCAGATGGCTTGGTAAATACCTTACCATGTGTTCATGTGGAGAAAATAATGCATCATGACAAAAKGCATGCACATTTTCCCCCCAACATCTTCACATAAACCCCTGATCTGCCACTTTTGTCCTTTTGTAAAGCTTTTTCACATGACAAAACCAGAAAGATCTTTTTCACACACGGATCATAATTTCAATGAAATTTTAAATTTCTTTACCCAGAGTAAACAGAGATTATACCAAACTATAGGAGGTTTAAATGTTTTTCATATAAAGACATTGCATTGCAAATAAAAGTGCACACAAATACCTTAATCAAAGCAAGTCAGACAAAAGGCTGTGTCAAACAGACTGTTTTGGCAAGCTAAGAATTTACAATGGTGGTGCAGAAATGTTGTGGATGGATGTTTCCAAGGTCTCTAACTGAAGCACTATGCTTTACCTTTTGTAATTCTAGACTTCCCATTGTTGCTTCACAGCAATCCATCTCAGATGTTGCATTTTGATGCTGGCAGTCCTTGGACCTGCTTATTAACCTCCCTCTAATCTTCAACATTTAATTCAGCTGCCCCTTCTTTTTAGCCAGGTTCATGTTTTTAATCTTCTTTCATTTCATTCTGATGCTTTATCCAGTCAAATGCAATTCTTACATACGCCCTTTTCATATGTATTGACCTTGTCAAATTCTGTGGCTTCTTGTGTTTGGCCTTGAAATGTAGTAAAGCAAGATGAGACCAGCTGTTAAACTTTTCTGACTGTTTACCTTTTTGCTAGCCTTTAGCAGAGGTGTCAAGTAATGAAGTACAAATACTTCCTTTCTTCACTCAAGTAGAAATTGTGGTTATTTATACTTGAGTAATTATTTTTCATTCAGTTATTTTTACTTCTGCTCCTTACATTTTCATGCATTTATCTGTGCTTTCTACTCCTTTCATTTTAAAATTTCAAAAAGTATTTTATTTCTGTTTCACTTTGGCTTGTTTTCATTCCAGCTTCCTGTCCTGATATGGTGCCTTCTCGACAGGGAGACTTTGATTGTGGTTGGATGAGAAGTATAAATATAAATCGTTCTGACACCGTATTTGTTTGTACAATCCATCACACCTGCATGACACAAATCCCATCAAACTCCAACAAGATAGCAGACATATGTAGCCTGTAGGAAGATGACCATAAGATAAAGTATGAAACGGGTAGACTAGTACTGTGCATCCCAAATTCTTTAACATGAACATTTTATTATATTATATAAAATAAATTTATGTACTTATATACTAAATATTATTATAGTCACTATTGCCTTTAGAATAATGTTTTTTAGGGGAGGTGGAGTTCGGTATAGACCCCTGTGGCACGGACCAAGCTTTTCTCCCTATAGCAGGGCTATTCAACTAAATTGCTCTGGGGGCCACAGTAACTGCAGGACAACYGCTCAGGGGCCGAAAATCCAGCAAATGAAGTCATTATGTAAACAAACCAAATATCACAAAGATCTTTGACCTTTGAAATAGTTTATTTTGTTGCATTTAATCATGAATACAACTGTTGTGAACATACAGAAACCTATATTAAAAGTAGCGATAATAAAACAATATTAAAAACAAAGTAACACATTAAGCCTCCTACTTGACACAAATATTACTTTGACATCTCTGACTTGCCAAAACTTTGAACCMATTTTAGTTTTATCTTCAACTGATTGAAGTTTTACCTGTCTTAGATGTTCACAGAAATGGTTTTTACCAGCTTGTAGCCAAAATTCTGACCATACATGTCTATGTTTAACGAAAAGAACTCATAGTTATAAAAGTAGAAAACTGGGGGTTTGGACTTAAGAGATGAATGAACCAATTGGCAGGGCCACATTTTGGTCACTCACGGGCCGGATGTGGCCAGCGGGCCACCAGTTGAATGGCCCTGCCCATATTACATTTCACTTTTTTTCTCTTCTCTTACTTTTTCTTCTTTAAAAAAGTCACTGAGGATGAAGAAGTTAAAAAACTGATATTCAGTTCTGCATTCTATTGAAGTGGCTAAAAAAATTAAATAAAAAAGAATAGCCCTGCCCTGTAGCATTTTTTTCCTTTTACAATGCTTTTACTTTACTTTACTTTACTATTACTATTACTATTTACTACTACTGCACTTTTACACATTTAGTTGAGTAAAAAAGCTTGAAGTAATACTTCTATTTCCACATTGTTTTTTTTTTAACACTTGTATCTATACATCATTAATACTTTTGATATGAGCATGTTTTGTGTTTTTATGTAATGTGTGGAACAGAGATCCCTTTTTTACTCAAAGCAAATTTCTCCCAAGGGAGACTAATGAAGTTAATTTGACTTTGACACTTCTGGTCTTCATACAGTTTTGTGACCTATAAGTTAGATGATGAGTGTGAGGCTGATGTAGCTGTAGGCGGTCAGTGCTGGCTGTCTTATAATCTTAAAGCAACAACAGGAACAACTTAAATGATGAACATAATATGCACATTTTAGAAAGTCACAAATGCATGGAACTTATACAACTAGTGTAAAATGACTCTTGTGTTTAATACAGCAAACACTTGATTTTTACGTTACTGGGGGGAAAAACAGTCAGTGTAATAAAGCACATATTAATAAGCTGTATCAAATATTCAGTTGTATATATTTGCATGAAATGTAAAGTGTTATTTTTGTTTTTTGACACGATCAGAACAGAACAGAACAGAACTGTTGAACCTGAAAGTCTTTGATGACTGATGGCTGGCTCCTGCTACTGTACAGCCCATTAATGCACACGAGCGGGGCTTTGTGTCTCCTTCCCTGCCCACTGCCTGTTCACCACTCAGCTCCCCATATGCCGCTCCCCTGCGCTCCTCTCATCCAACCACTGGGAGCTTGATTAAGCCTGACTTGTCACCAAATTACACACACAAAGTTTACATGCATTCCCTGGCTCTCCAGCTGTTGCAGATTTGTTACAAAGAATAAATCTTGAAGCAGTTGACTGAGCAGGTCTGGGATGTCTGCCGCCTCATTGATACGGAGAGATGAGAGGCAGGGAGGTGGGGTGGGTGTCAGGC
>NW_013952404.1:8044622-8050174 GCF_001266775.1 Austrofundulus limnaeus | reverse complement strand
TCAGTGCAGAGAGAAGACTTCCATTAAAATTACAGTAAATTCAAATGGTAAAGTTTTCCTAAATTTATCCCAACAATTTTAATTTGAATTAAAATTAAATGCAACTTTTTTAGTAAATCCCTTAAAKCCCAATATGTCTTTGAAAACACTAATGCACTTCTAAAACAGCACAAATTAAAGCTGCAAGCGGTCAACCAAAGTCCATTGACCTTCCTCTAAAGTCACTGACTCGAAATCCTGATGTGTTTTCTATCCAAAGAAAAGACAAAAGTCCTCTTTTCTCTCTTTTCTTCCCTCCTCCACSTTTCAGGAGGATGATTTCTCTCTAAGATCATCTAAATGGCCATGGCAGTAATTGCTGTGTGGGCATCATTACCCAAGAAAGCATGAATAAGACACAGTAATGAGCAGAGGCCCGGGAGCTCGCTGGACCGTTGATCAATACCATTAAACAATGTGCACTTTGAGCCGAGCTGCGTTTGAGAGCTCCGACACTCAAATGGATATTCCTCATAGCACTAATGGCTTTGAACTGGGCCTCCATTACCATGTATAAAATGCAGCTTATTAACATAATCAAATCTCTCTCTGTGTTTTTTTTTTTTTTTTTTTTTTTTGCGTCAGTGATAATATAAAAAGACATGGGGTTGCTAATGTAATTAAGCGTATGCTATAATTGCTATCCCCTGATCACATGACCTCTTCTCCTAACAAAGCTGAATAAATAGTCCCATTACCCTGAACACTGCGTTGTGATTTGGTGCATTGTTAGTTCACATGTTTTCTAATAATCGGCGTGTAAACAACATGACTTCGTGACTGGATCCTGAATAACAGGAATGTAAAGAAACAAAGTAGAAATTTTGACCTGAAAAGCACCTGTGTTTCTGAACTCAATTAAAATTAACATTTACTATTTATTTACTCTTATTTAACCAGGCAAACCCCACAGACATCACAGATCTTTTTTTGCAAGAGAAGCCTGGGCCTGAAGGCAGCCTATCAAAATTTAGTTTGCTTTTAGAAAAATGTTTCACAAGGTTCTTTTTGTTACTTCTAGTTCAGTTTGCAGGTGTGCTCTCTTTAGACATTGCAAATAAACAAGGAAGTCACTGAAACAGACTCTAGCACTGATGAATTCACTGACATTTACCAGGATGCCGATGGTTATTGTACTGAGTGTGTGAGATCTAGGTAATATATATACAAATAAAATCAGATCAGCTTTGATTATTTCTGTTAAGACATCATATTTTAAAATATAAAAGTGAAGTTTAACTGTGACCTTATYTTCACAGTTATGTAAGCTCTCAGTTTTTCTATTTTTTTTTTTCAAACCAAATCACAAACCTATTTACTAATTATATTTTTTCAAGCATTTTCATTTTTTAAGTAAATGGAACTGTCATGGTCTAATTATTTATATCTGTTTCCCCTTGACACTGTCCATCGCTTTATTTTTCTGATAGCCCCTGGACGACTCCACAACGGACTGGTGGGAGTCTTGTGATTGGCTGAACAGTACATTTGGCAATCTGTGATTGGTTGTAAACTGTCACATGGTGTTGACATGATGTATATTATTGGCTGAAGTCTGCTGACGCGTCCAGTAGCAAGCGTGCAGAACTTCCTGATTCAGTTCTGTTTGTTTGTTGCTCACAATTAAATCATATTTGATTATCATGTACGCAGACTTTTCTGGTATTATTCCAACGTGTTTCTGCTTTTYCGACCACAGAACATTTCAGTTCTTCTAGGGAAACGAATATATCAGCATATTTATCACATGTGCATGGCTAACAAAGTTCAAATGTTTTTAAACTATAGGCTCTGTGCAGGGTTGCAAGCATAATTTTACCTGCTCTGAACAAGCTCAATTTGAAGAAAGAAGCTCATAAAAATATTAATTCCTGCCAAAACACCAATTTTTAAAAARAAAATTCATTGCAATTCACACAAATTCTATTTTATAAACCCTTACACTGCCATTACTTTTGCATAATATTTCCATACAWTTCAAGCACGAATGAAGATAGCAGCAGCTAGCAGTGGGACAGCTGATGTATAGGCTGAGGTACATCTGCAGGAGTATGATAATCTGTTGCAGGAATTAACGTGTAATGCAAAACAGAAAGAAACTGAAAATGTTTAGAAATAGWGTTCAAATGAACCATTAAGAAATAATTGKGATAAGTTGGCAGAAATCTGCTTTGTTCTTGGCCCCACGTGAACTAGCTGTTAGCTCGTCAATCCAGTCAGAATTAACATTTTTCCCTCCAAACTGAAGCCAATCAGAAAACTGTTTACAGACAACTGATGTTTATGTTCTGCCCACACAGCCCTACTTCAAAAAAATCTGAACTTTCCCTTTTAAATGCYTCGCTTGTGCTGCTTATTATCTTTAATAGAAGTTTAGTGCGATGCTCAGATTTAATAAAGAGATTGATGAGGTCAGTGAAACTGTGTCAGCCAACAGTCACCAGCAGCAGAACYAATGGTTGGACAATAATGCTGCGTTCTCAAAGCTGCAGATGGTTTTACTTTGCGGCAAAACGAAACAATAGCTTCATAAATTACCATTTAACTCTGGAAGCATTTACCATCATTCATTTTTGAGTCATTTCCACAACTCAAATGTGAAATTCGCTCYTTAACTCACTTAGAGAGACATTCACTCGCAGTATATCAGTCCTGTCAACTCATTACAAGCACATATTTTAATAAAGGGATGGTAAAAAAGATACGATTGTACAAGGACTTAGATTGTTTGCGGTGTGAGTGACAGGACAACAATATTATCTACTGATCAGCAACTTCTAAACGTGCCAAAATAAAATACAGTGACAGAAAGAGAAACAAAATGTGTTTTTAAAGGAATTCAGACACTAAAAATGAACCAAGTTCCAGCCCTGTGCATGCCTATACCCTCCAGACATCCTCCCCCACATCCCAGAAACCTCTGTGTGTTTAGGAATCAGGCTCCACCATGACTCTGCGTAGCGCCTGGGAAGATATCACCACACGTCCAAAAATTTCCATCAATGGCGGCTCATCTCCTCCGCAGCAACTCTCTGATAGGTTAATCCCTGTATCACACTTCAGCACCAGTTCACTAAGCGGCTTAAAAGGACACATTAGAACGATGACAATGACCTGCTAATGGTGTTACATTTCTCTGAAGCATTATGAGCTATCTTTGTCACGTTTATCTTATAATGAGATCTGTCAATTGGTGGGGTGGGGGGTGTGGGGGGGATCCCATGCAGCAGCCAAGGACATTGATATTTCACATAATAAATGATGACCTAGAAAAGGGAGAAAACAAACCTTGATCCTTCTCCCCTGATCTGTTTTCTTTGCAGGCGATAGAGCGGGCAGCCCCATGGGGGCCCTGGAGCTCAGTGTCACCATTTAGATTACTGGCTCTGCAGCCTGAAGTCCTCTGGGCCATCGCAACACCCCCGACCACAGCATGTGTGATTGATGAGTGCTGGTTCCCATGGGCGTTTTACAGCATTTCCTAAAGCAATGTCCCCTGAAGGCACTGTGCCATAATTCATCATGTTAATACAAGTCCAAATAGTGACTTTGTCCCCTCTAATTTAAATATGGTAAGCATTTTCAGCATCCTGACTCTTTTTATTATGGGGACGAGCACAGCTGACATTCTCAAATCCCATCTTTTTTCTTGCCAAAAATCGTTGTTTGTATAAAGAAATGTTACACAAAAAGAAAAAGAAAAACAATCTTATAAAAGTTAGGTTTTTTATTTGAGCTATCAAAATATGTGACAAAACAGAAATAGATGAATATGTTGTGCAGCAACTTCAAGATGCATTACTTTTAGATGTTCCTTTTTTATTTTCGATTTCCTCATTTAAATTATTTAAAGTACATTTCAGTGCCCATTTTTTAAGTTCCAAAATACTCTTTGCAGAGGATTTAATGCATTTCAGTGGTTGATTAGGAGTTGTGATGTGTAAACCATAAAATAGCTACTCAAGTACAGACTATGGAAGCTACAACAAAAAGATTTTAACATAATATAAATATATCAGACACAACAACAAAACTTGTAATTCACAGCTGGGTACCTTTTTTAAAATGCATAGAAAAATGTGTGTAAAAGAAAAAAAACGAAGTACAGAGGTCAAACAACCAGCAAGTTCAAGGAGCAGAAGTCATGTGTGCGACCTCAGCAGGCTCACGATGCCAACCCCTGCAGAGCATCAGCCACTGAAAGTTCGAAGTTTACACAACAGAAATGTATAGCGTGAACAAAAGGTCAAGTGAGATGAAACTTTGACATATTTGTTACTTTATTTGAAACTAAATGTGCTTCTGAGTCCGAAAAACAAAAAAAAAGTTATTGCACAAATAAAGTCGTCTTCACAAACAAATGACCTCCGCCAAATCAAACTGTCAGCAATAATATTTCTGTTAACAAAAGACTTTTTATTTTATGTGGACAGCCTAATTAACTAGATTATATTAAATACAACTTCATTAAGTTTGTTTATGTGCTACAATTTCAAAAGTTAACCCAAATTCTCAGCACTGAACCCCAACAGTTTAACATAAGTAGRTAAGACAAATGTGTAAAAGTCAACTGCAAAAGTTAACAATAATAATAATAATAAATGGGGCTTATTTAAAAAGCTGTGTAACCTTTGGAGTTGAGATTAATGATTAAAATGACCGAGCAAAAACCAAGTCAATTATGCTCCGTGTTCCTCTATGTGCTAATTATTCTGTCTTGGTTATGCATTTTACGTGGGTTACTGCACAGTCGCAATTAACTTTGCCCAAGCAGCCATTTGAATGATTGAAGAACTGACTTAATGGGATGAGAGGACTTTGTTGTCGTGTTTTCTTTCAGACACATAAAAACTGAGAGAGGAATAAAATTAAGAAGACATCAATTACCATTAGTTCATAACGTTATTTCACATCACTATATGTACTGTTTTTTAAGCAAACACAGGAAACCTAAACAATTATCCAGATAGTAGTGTGTTGAAAACAGATCCAATAATTTTAATTATCTCTGACAGCGTCTCGCTTTAATCTACACAAAGCACGTGCAAACGAGCTGTTCCACTCTGCCTCCAAGAAAGGGGGACAGGACAGGACGGCATGCTGCCTGCCTGCCTGCCTGCTGAGAGGGCCCTCTCTGTGCATGACACAGACATGGGCTCCGGTGACCCGGCTGGCTCTCGCCTATGTCTACTAGCTGGCTGAAGGCTCCGGGGCAGCCATGTGGCATCTGCTGCCACGGGGCTGTGCTGAGACTGGGGACGAGACCAGCCCTCTGTTAACCAAGCCTGTCTGCAGGGCCGTGGCACATTTCTGAAAGCTGGCACCGTGTTTGTGCACCAAACCGATTCAGTGTGGGGTGGTGGGAGGAAAAAGTGGCAAGGTCACCCCTTGCTCCATCTGAAAGACCTCCACCTGCCACACTCCGCTTGGCTGTCATGGTTCAAAGATGGGTGGGGGTTAGGGTGGGTTGTTCAAAATTCAAGAGGTAATCCACTGGGCGCTGACTTTAATAC
>NW_013952404.1:8029117-8041118 GCF_001266775.1 Austrofundulus limnaeus | reverse complement strand
ATCGAGAAGGATTGATTAATCTGAAGACACACACTATCTCCTCAATGAGCACATCTTAGAGCTCTTTCCAATTTATCTTGATCTGTATGGCATCTACTGTCTGAGTCTACATTTATATTTTAAAGTTAGTGATGGAACACATCCCTAATGGTAGTTGTTCCCCAGTGAGGTATGGGGGCATTTTTTCCTCTGAAGGTTACTGCTTGTAAATCCTTGCATAGTTTATTCAAATGGTGCCCTAACCATGGTCTCCAGGATTTTCCCCTCCGAGCAAGCAAAGCATGACCTTTACATTTGATGCTTGACAGTTCTTCAAATTCGCTCAACCGGAACAGATTAATGCATATTTATGTGTTGTTACTGAGTAGTGGATGCTCTTTATCACATGGAGAACAAAAGACAAAAGYCGCTTCATGAACAAATGCACAAACCCGCACACAAAGGCTCATTAGAGTTTATTTTATTTTAATTTTTTATAGAGTGGAGAAAAGGGCTGTTGTTTTAATATGCTTCTAAAATTATACTTTTTGCAGTCAAGCTGACAAAATCTGCTACTTGACTGTTTAAATTGAAGCTTTCTGCTGCGCCTTCTGTTCGCGCCAGTATTTTTAGTCAGAATACAGCAGGCAACTGTATGGTTTTTACATACTTAGTCCATTTTACACATTGGCACCTGGTTGGGGGGGAAGATGCAGCCAAGATCATCTATTTAGATTGGCCAGGTTGAAGGCTGTCATTTATCACGAGTGTATAGCCAGTCCTCAGATGGTAGCCTGACTGCTTCAGCCAGCCGGAGTCCGGGTCAGGTGCCCTTTACGTCTGTCGCAGTGTATGGATGACTGTGAATCTCTTCGGTCTGGACGGTGGAATAAAAAATGCACAGCTTGCCGAAAGCCAAGTTGCAGATTTCACTAAGATAACAACTGTTTCTCAGTTGCTGCCACTTCTTGAAAACCCCCCATTGCACAGATGTTTAAAGTGTTTTTTCTTTTTAAAAAAATATCGTCTTGGAAAATAATTTGCCGCTAATGAACAGAATAAAAAAATGAACCATGGAAAGAAAAAGAAAAAAATAGAAACCAAGATGGATATCACACCAGTAAATAATTTCTCGCTTTGCTTATGTTCGTGCAGTCTCTCCACGCTGTGTGTATGTTTCCATGTGTATGTTTTTCACTGTGTGCAAGACCGACAGAGACAGCAGGATTGCCAGTGTCTTCATTGGTTAATGTTCATCAGTGAATAGACTCAAGGTTTGCTGGGTAAGGTCCAAGGAAACAAGGTGCAGCAGTCTAAACACTGACAGCCTTTCCTCTTCCATCTTATCAAGGTCTGAGCAGAGAGATGAGAGGCAGGACAGAATTAGAAATTTAACCTCATCCTTCCAGATAAAAAACCACTACAGCGCTATCGTACTGCTCCTGCTTTAGCCCCCGTAGCTTTACTGAGCAAAAACCGGAACAYTATATTTCTGCAAGGCACGTTTTAATAGTCAGATTTAAACGAGAAACAAAAACATACTTCTGTTTTAGAACAGATTAAACCTGGTTTTAAAATAGTAAAAGACAAACACGGTTAACAAATAGCTTCCAGTAAAAGGGGGTGGAGGTAATAGAAGGCTATTTCTGCAGGCAAACTCTGCTCCATTACTTGAGCCACCCACTACCTGTGTTATTTGAACGCTGTAGCCTCCACGCCTCAGTGCCACAAAGTTCTCTGGCACAGCAAAAAATCTAACTGGCCACATGTGTGGGAGCTCAGAAATAGTGCACCATTAAAAGGTCTTGACTCACCTTGTTTTAAGCACAAGGTCTAATTGCCAGCCTCATTTCTAGAAGGCCAGAGCAGCAGCTGGCAGCAGGCAGCATCTACAGGGAGAGCCACTAACGAAAGGGGAATTTACTATATATATATATATATATATATATATATATATAGACACATATATAGAAGAAATAAGAAATGGACTCGAGCACACTCACAGACATTCAATCTATTATGTGATAAGAAGACAAATACTCTCATGAGAATGCCTTTTGTGACTTCGCACCACATGTTTGACTCATAAATGGTGTTATTATTCATGCTCAAGTTTGGTCCGCCTTAAGTGTCTCACAATAAATGAATAGATATTATTCAGTTCAGTCATTTGAATGKGTAACTCTTTTTTTAAATTCCAGCTCAGTTCATTAGAGACCAATTTATGCAAGGAATGAGAGGATGCAGCAAAGGTGCAGCAGTGGTGACCTCTTTCTTCTTCTGGCAATACTTCTTTGTTATGAAAGATTAATGTCTGCAGTGGGACTTATTTTAGACAAAGCAAACAAGAACCGTTTTTATTCCGTGCTGAAAATACCTTCTTGTATTTGTTTTCTCTCCCTTATTCCCAACTTTCCTCAGTGTTTGTGTTGGAGATGTTTGATACGGTCAGATACAACGATTTGATTGAACAAATATATGTTCTGATAAGACAATAGATCTAGGATTCTGTGTTTTTTGTGCTCAGAGCATAAACAGGAAAATGCTGTTTGCATGCACTTTATACCACTGGGGATTTCAACACAACTTATGGTGGACACCTCCTCTGGGTGCGTTTGGCCACATGCATGTCAGGAGCAGAAGGCGGGCTCATCCAGTGCAAACACAGCACACTGTGGCCTTTCTTTCCCTGCTGGCATCCCATCGCAAAAACACCCGACACGAAGGTGTAACTGACCACCACACCGGCCTGCTTACTGACTCGCCTGCATGCACTCAATTACTCTTGCTCCCAAAAGCCACAAGGAGTTCTTTTTTTTCAGTTTCTGCAACAATATAAATGGCCTTACCTTAGAGGTATTTTATCCAGCTACTTCATCTAATCTTCTCCATTTTGCAGATGTGCTCTTAATAAAACAGCACAGATTTTAACTCTGTGCCAAGACTGTGTCCAGGTAGCCTTGTAAAAGTCATGATCTCCGTTGAGTGCTAGGACAACGCCGTTCGTCAAAACACCGGCAAATTCAATAATTAATGGGCCGTGTCTTATRGCAGCTCTCCAGTTTACCCCCCACCACCACKACCACCCCCTGCCGGAAGTCTCAGCTCTCTGCTCCCCAGTGTTTGGGAGCATACTGTACACTCTTCCAGGGCTTCAACYTGAATGTTTAATTCTTCATAATTAAGAAATGTCCACTTACACGCAAACATTTATTTTGGCCAGGATGAATGTTGTACGCACGGATTTCCCAAGAGTTTCTCCTGAAGCGTTCAGCTAAGACCAAGAGAGAACCAACATGTGAAGTGAAATCAGTCACTTCTTGTGTTGTAGTTTAGCAGTGTGTGTGTTTGTGTGTGTGTGTGTATGTGGGGGGGGGGGGTGTCCTATATTAATAGGGTCAGTTTTCTCTGCTTGTGTAATACGATGCATCAACAGCTCTTTATATTTGATTAGTGCATTACAGAAGTTGAACAAATGACATGAAAGTGTTTTTATGTTTTCTGAGATTGTGAACATGTACACAGAGAAGAATGAATCTGGGTGAAATATTTTTGCTCCAGTCTATGAGTCTGAATTGCAAAGTTGTACTGAATTCATGGCCAATGTTGCATCAGCTTTGAGACTTATATTCCCTTTTTTAGATAGTCTACAGTGCCATATTACCCATAAACTACACTTTTTTTCAAATAAATATATGTAGATATATGTCACTATTTTCTATCATTTCACACATAACCTTTCTATCAAGGGCTTTTACGACAAATCAGTTATTTGAGCTTTAAAATTTCAAAAATCAAAGCCTAGAATAAACCTCAAATCCAGACAAGCTGATGAGAAGACATCTCCATTAGTGGGCAAAAGTAAGGAGAAAATGTACAATGGTATTTTAGGTTTTTTTTTCTCCTTTAATCATTTTGGAGAAATACAGCAGATGAGCTTGCAGCACTGATGCAGATGAAGCTGATATACTGGGACTGCATCATTAAGACATGGCTGCAGGAATATACTCCAGAGGTCAAAATACCAAAAATAAAAAGCTACTGATGTCAGTGCCCATTAATAATCAATMGTTTGAGACGTGAAAGTGAGAGGGAAATTCTCTGCACCCTAAATGTTGAYCTATTGTGCCTTTTGTTCTGTGTTGTCATACATGGAGATTTCAACCCTGTCTCTGTTAATCTTCTAGATCTGTTATCCATCGAATCGTGYCATGATAGCTGTCAACTTGAACCAAGGTCTAAACGGAAGTCACTGTCCCTAATATTTGTTGTTTTTCACATCACCTTTAAGACAAATATCCTTGTTTTCTTTTTTATTAGAAGCAGCGCAGAAATAGTCAAAGAAGTCCATGAGCTAGCACAGTATGCAGCCTTTCCACATCATCCATGTCCTTTCCTAAAGCCTATGACCACACAGTTCAATAGACAGGGAAAATCTATGAGCACAATCACCCAGTGTGAAAATGTCAGCCCCCCACCCTCAGTTTCTTTATTGATGCTGACATTTAGCCTGGTATAGGTGGCTTCTACAGTGTACATCACACAGAAGGAAGCATGTCTGTAGCTACTACAATTCAGTGTCTGAAAGATTGTTTTGATGGAATAATGGAAACCTGGATTCTTCATTTCTGCTGTTTTATCCCCACCTTTTTTTCATGAATCCGGACCTGTTTTATCCATCAGCTGCACTGCACGCTGTCTTGTCGAGACTAAATTCAAATCTCTTCACCCCCAACTCGACACTTTCCCTGTCTCCTCCCCCTCAAACCATCACGCCGTCCCCCAGGTGGCTGTGGGGCCGGCCTGTATGAAATGTGATAGGCATAATCCCATTTAGCCTAATTGCATCTGCGGGAGAGCAGCCCTACGTGTCCCATCGTGTGCCTACCGAACCCCTTAGAACACATTATTCACACATTTCACATTGAAACATCCTCAAAAAATAAAAAAATAAAAAATACAGCACATACACACACTTGGGTTTGTTAAACATATACATTTGGTTACTGTTTTTCTTTGTCCTTCGTGATTAGGCACCAATGTTGACCAACCAATCCTTTCCTTGATCTCAAACACGCAAGGGCTGAGTTTATTGTCCAGTCTGTATTAATACAAATGAGAAGGAGAAGTCAGACAGCCATGCTGTGAGTGCAGTTAGTTAATGCCCTYATGGGAAGACTAAGGCTTTCATTTGTGCATGTATGTTAGTGTGCGCATTTAAAGGCGCTCATGTGCCTCTGCCTCAGGGGACAGCAGTCCAGTGGGCGAACGGAGTTGACGYTGCTATATGGAGATGTGGGGAGTTGTTTATTGCGACGGGAGCTGTAATGAGACTCCACGTTCTCTCAGGCTACTGGTCACATATTATCACACTACAGTGGGCAATGAAGAGCCCAGAGGACCAGTGGCATAGCAGCACGTTAGTCTGTTTATGGTCTGTCGAAATCAGATGCAAGGCTTTGGTCTTTGCAAAAAGTGTTTCTTTCAAAAGAAACACTTCTGTTTAATTCAGCTTTGTTTTCCTGAACATTGCTCTAGATTGTGCATCAGAAATGCTCATGCAGAGTTTTTCCCGTGTTACATCTGTTCTTCACTCAGTTAGTGATATAAAAAGAATCAAAAAGCTAAGCATCAAGTAGAAAAACGAGATAAAAAGTTGAACAATAGTCAAAAGTTTATGCTGCTGTGCACATTATAGGGGTCAAATCATGCAAAATTCACTTTTTTATCTGTTAATGACATTTTGTTGCAAACTTGGAGTCTCCAGGAGTGCAGAAAATTTGAATATTTACTGCTTAGATATCTTTATTATCCATTTGGGTCATGTTTTTCAACCCTACTAGTTTTCTCTATTTTCTATGATGTTTTCTGAATTAATAGTCACAACACTTGCTGCAGAAATACTAAACAAGGTCATGAACTCAGCCAGTTTCATCAATCTGCAGTTCTGAAGGTTTGTTGTCCTCATTCTCCTCTTGCTCTTGGTCAGATTCTGGCTCCTYCATGTAAGGCTGGATGGACAAGTCTTGTGTTGTTGACATCTTTTAATTAAAWTGAAAATAAAACATTGCTTCACCYTGTACAATAGAGCGTTTTGGAATTTAATGGGGGCYAAACACCTCATTTGGATTTAAAGAAACAGTTTTAAAATMAGCTGCTTTGAGACACACCTCAGAAAYGGGGTGAAAGAGGGGCTTGTGGAGTTACAATAAGGAGGAATTCCAACATTGCAGTTCCACTTTATATAGGCTCCTGAACYATTTAAATGTGAAAAATAAGGATTTAAAAGCATATGTCCCCTTTAAGATGTACAGGTTTGATGGTATTCAATGTCCTGTGTAAAAGGCATCTGTTTTTAATCATAGCCCCTTTTGCTTGGAGGCCGTGACTTATTGAGCTGTAACAGGGCACAGATCAATCAGCAGCACAAAGGAAATCAATCCACCGGAACTGAGTTACTCTGATGAGCTGAGTGCCGACCATTAGATTCCAGAGTGGGGAAATAAAAKTCCATTTCCTGTGGTGGAATCTAACTGTATGGCACAAATGTAATAATTAGGTACAAAATACAGATTGTCACAAACGTTGTTTCTGGTGATGGAGGTAATCAAAATAATGACTACTTCACTGTTTTGTATTTTCCATTAAAAGCCACGCATCYTTGCCTCCAGGCTTGTGGAAGGCAGAAAAAAAAGTCCTGGTAGTCATTATCTCTGAAATGAAACTATTATCTTGAAAATAATAACAGCCCCACTCTGAATAACGTGATATCACACATATATATAAAGAGTTGTTCCGTGCATCCCACAAAAATAAAACCCATATGGTCACATTGTTTTGGAAACAGGAACGCGCGGATGCTCAGTCACCTGTTCTTCTTAAGTATGGATGAAACTGCAGTGATGGTTTTCAAATGAGACAGCTTGAGTTTACCTCTGCTGGATAAAAATAGCCACTACATTTCAGAATCTCCAGCTGTTCCTTTATCCCCCGCTCAATGCAGTCATTAAAACTTTCACATCTTTTCAAACATTTGTTGAGAAAGCTGCCAAACTACACCCCAACGTCTGAGCAGTAAGCACATGTCCCAATCTTAAAAATAAAATAAAGTAAAAAAAAAATAAAGTTTGAGAAATGCATGCGGGAGAGAATGGTTGCTGGGGGAAAACTGAGCTTGAAAATATCCTTTGATTTTCCGTATTTAGTTTTTTAAATTTGTTTCAGAACACTTCCTCTCTGCGTTTAATGTGCGATTTGTGTATTTTTGTGCGCTGTACACATGAAAGCGGGCCCTTCAGGACCTCCGATCAAGGTGTGTGAGGGTGTAAATTTGATTACATTCAAGTTAAAGCAATTTCCTGCAGAATATAATTCTCGTCCTCCGTTGCAGGTGAGCAACCCGCAGACGTTTGTGTCTTCGAAAAAAAAAAGCACCTATAAACAGCAGCCTTAAAGGAAGTGGGGGGTGCAGAGCCAAAATGCAATTAATATGCAAATTCAGGGGGAAGACTTAATAGGGAGCCTTAACAAACATTCGTGTGTTGGGAGATAAGGCTGTTTTCAGGTTGTTTTCTTCTAACCTCTGCTTGTCCAAAGTCAAAGCCGTAGGGAGATGAAACTCTTGAAAAGGTGTGGATGTTGCTGCTAATGGATTATTGCACTATAGGAGAAGGAGGCAGAGGCCATGCTGTAGAGTGCATGCATGCTGTAYTTCGATTGTGCAAAAATGATGATGAACTTAAACAATTTGCACCCCCCCCCCCTTTTTTTTTTTTTTTTGGCTCTCTTTTTTCCAGGCGTGAGTAATTGTTCTCTGAATCCCATCAGACTTTGTCATGGAGGTTAGGGGGAGCACGAGGAGCACGGAGGCAACAGAGGTGGAAGATGACGCCTCGGGCAAGAAATGGAAGGCGAGCGAGAGAGCGAAAGAAGTATGCATTCAAATTGGATATTCACTGGCTGTTCTCAGGGCTGGCCATACTTCAGGAAGCATRTGAACGACAAGGAGAAGATGAGGGTCCTGATGAGGAATGACYTGCCTGAAAATGGAGGCAGAGGAGGAAGAAAGAGCGGCAGGAACATGGATCACAGTTGAGCAATAAAAACTAAACAAAAACGCGAGATGGACAGGTTCGGACTGAAGAACAGCAGGTCAAAACTGCTCTCAAGGCCACATCAGCTCCGGCTGATAGATTAAAATCCCCCGAGACTCAACCTCCCCTCCCCCCTCCCCACCCTAATGACTCATCCACCACCTCCAGCACTCCTGTGCCTTCACCATGATTCACACCCACTCCCCAAACTAAATTATTGCTGCGGTCCCTTGGAGAGCTCCATCACTTTCCCTCCATCTTTGGTTGTCATCAAACAAGTATATGAGCTGAGACTGGTGCCTGATTGCACTGAAGTGCCCAGCTCAGCAGTTTTTACGAGACTATGCGCATTTATTCGCACACTCGAACTCACACACCGCCGGCTTTGATGGCACTTTTACAGTGAGAGTTTTCCATCTTTAAATGCCTGAGTGTTTACAACTGATAATGCCGAGCCGATTTAGTGGAGGGCAGAGTAATTCCACGAGCAGGACACTATAAATGTTGATTAGATGAACGTTGAGTGGAATATCTAACAAACAAGAACCCATTTGATATTCTGTTGATGCCTTAGTGAGAGTGCTCACACCAAAACTGCCAACTTTGTCTAACAAGACATGCCTTCAGTGCTTTACTTTTAAAGTATTTTAGTAATAAAAAAAAGTACGATTGAGTTAGGACTCACATCATTGTTGAAATCTCAGTATTTTGTCGACAGTTTTTAAAATGCTCTTTCTCCTTTTATCAGGATCTTGAGATTCTTAAAAACATCCAGCTGCTCTGCAAGATCAATCTGAACAAACCATACATAACATCAGTACATTTGTTGTCTTGCATGAAAGTTTCATGGAGTAACACCTTACAGCTCCCTTCAGCCGGGTTATAGAAAAGCATCTCGTTTTTATAAAGCAAGCAAAAGGTTGCAAAATAATTTCATCATGTACTGTGTTAGCTCCAGACCTTTTGTCAATTCTGAAAATGTTTTTGTATGTTCTCAAAATTATTGAGTCACGATGATCTATAAAGTTGTTTATTAATATTCAAGCACGGCATCTCAGCTCACAGCAAGAAGGTCCTGGGTTTGATCCCCAGTTCGGACAMGCAGAGTTRGCATGTTTTCGTCATGCTTATGTGGGTTTCCTCCAGGTACTCCAGTTTCCCCCACAAACCATAAACGTGTCCTTCATGACCAGGCCTCGCTTGCAAAAGAGATCTGTGATCTAAATGGGATTTGCCAGGTRAAATAAAGGTCAAATAAAAGAAAAGAATAATAGTTTAGTATTAAAGAAAATCAGCTGTTTATTTTTTTTACCAGTGCTTTTACTGTTATGTGTTATTTGGTGCCCAGTTGGTAGCATGTCGACAACTGCAATCCTTGGCACCTCAGTGGTTTGTTTAAAGATTTTAGTCCCCATGTCTGGCAATCTAAAAGGGAAACTCCTACAAATGTGAGAGTTAAAGTAAATTTTTCCTTTTCTTTAATTTTTATTATTATTTATTTACACCTGCACAGTCACTCACCCACAGCTTTGTTTAACTCCTAGCACCCAGCATCCTCACAAAGGAACACATGGCTTCCCAGCACTAAACTGTTTTCTTCTGTTCAACGTAGACTTGTCCTAATTCAGACACCCCCCTTTTAATTTTGATTTATTTATTGTTTACAATAATTGTTATTTTATTAAATTATGAGTGATTAATTGTTGTTAAATTAAAGATCATGTATTATCTGAAGGAATGTATAGTTCCAGTTTCATGTCAGGTTTTAGATTAAGCTAATCTAATGTTGAGTTATAGCAATTTAAACCATCAAAATGAAACGATGCATAATCTCATGTGATATTGCAACATCTAGTGTGATCTGGAAGTGCTTGGAGCATGTGCTGTAAATTAATTTCAGCTACTATCACACAATTTGAGCTCAGTATCTGAAATATATTACCAGTTGAAAGTTGAAACCATTTTTGTGGGCAAAGATTTATTACTCAGTGATTAATTTCTGAAAACATCATTAAAATCTGACCAGTGGTTCATGAGATATTTTGTTAACAACAAACACGATTGACCAATAGTTCATWACAGGACTAACATACCAAATGTCAGCTCAGTATCTGTAAATCTGGCTGAATTTCTTAAAGGGGCAATATTATGTGTTTCTCAAGCATAAATTTTAAATACCATACCACATTAAAGTATCCATGTCACATTTAGCTGTTATTAAAATGCTGTTTTTATGTTTAAATAGAAAATAAACTTATCTTCTCAACACTTCCTCTTCTAAACGCCTTGAAATTGGCCTCTGTCTGTTTAAGAACCACCTTCCGCTTCTGTCTCGCCCATTTCAGTGCGGGGGGTGGGGGCACGCTCGCGGGGGGAGGTCAGGGGGCTGCCATGATGCAGTTTACTTGGCATCTGACAATGCATTTCCTCAAAGGTATTTTTAATCTAAAAAGAGCTTCACTGAGTGAGAACTAATGTTGAGAGCTCAGCAGACAGTTTAAGTTTCACGTTCAACTAGTAGGGTTGAAAAACATGACCCAAATAGATAATAAAGATATCTAAGCAGTAAATGTTCAAATTTTCTGCACTCCTAGAGACTCCAAGTTTGCAACAAAATGCCATTAACAGCTAAAAAAGTGAATTTTGCATGATTTGTCCCTTATAATGTGCACAGCAGCATAAACTTTTGACTATTGTTCAACTTTTTATCTCGTTTTTCTACTTGATGCTTAGCTTTTTTGATTTCTCAAACATGAATGYATGAGTCAAAGCAAGGCTTTGGGCTTTTTTTTATGAMAGTATAACATTATAACATGATATAAAACTCAAAAAAGTTGATTTTACTTGATATTGCCCCTTTAAGATCAGTTGTCTGAGGCGGACATCTTGAATAAGGGTGACTCCAACAGATAATGTGTTGTAGATGTACCTCTAAATATTTTTGCTGAAAGTTACWTCAAAATCCAACCAGTGACTCATAAAATATTTTGCTAATGATGCAAAATATTACACATGCAACAGCATCACCTTCACAGGTACGCAATAACATGTTTGTGTTTTATGTCACTCAGATTTTTATTCCCAAAAATGTTGAACCCCAAAAAAAAGCTAAAGAAAATGAAACGCAAAAAAAAAATCTTTGGACTCAGGAAGCTAAACGGATGTTTTCTGTTATGAAGATCTCGTGTCGACAAAGCTGATCTGCACAACCAGCCACAAGTTGTGCATGAAAAAAAGCATGTATTTGATATCTAATAAAACCTTTTTTAATGCATCCACACACAAACACAAAATCTCTCTCCAGTCTCCCACACAGCCACACACCCATACAGAGGGGATAATCTGCCATGTACCAGCATCATGATTAAAGTGTACTTCACRCACCTGCCCAAGTCCAATCAGAGCCTGTGCTGATTGCAGCAGCTTGCCGGAGACAAGAGATGGCGAGATCTAAGAGAGGTGGAGGGATGAGGGGGGGRCCATGCTAGTGAAGTGACACTGTGGTGGTGGAGCCATGGCAGGGCAGCTGGAAGCTTCAGCTCTGGGGAGGATCTATTCCTGCTCTCCTCTCCACTCCGGCCAGACGGGGTGAATCAATCATCTCCAAAGATGTCAGCATCTGCCCAAGTAATTTCAGATTGGAATAAATGGCAGATGGGGATGTTGTTCCCTCTGTTTAATCAGTTCCACCAAATGTGGTTTTATCTCTTATAAAATGAAACCATCTGTAGCACGTAGGTGTAAGGATCAAGTGAGGGAGGACGCAGGGAGAGGGTGACGGAGGGAAAGACGAGGGATGTGTTTGGAGTGTGCGTGCATATGTGCGTGTCTATGCTTTTTTTTAATGTACATCCTGAGTGTGTTTTTGTGTGTGTGTGTGTGTGTGTGTGTGTGTGTGTGTGTGTGTGTGTGTGTGTGTGTGTGTGTGT
>NW_013952404.1:8019310-8028059 GCF_001266775.1 Austrofundulus limnaeus | reverse complement strand
GTGTGTGTGTGTGTGTGTGTGTGTGTGTGTGTGTGTGTGTGTGTGTGTGTGTGGTGAAGGAGGGCGAAGGAGGGCAGAGAGAGAAATGAAACACTGTGAAACAGACGCAGAAAAGTGGGAGTGAAAAGGGAGGGGAAAAAAGAGAAGCACTTATCCATTATAAAGAGGGAAAATGTAATCTTACAGCAAGCTCACACCTCCACTCTAATCTCTTCTTTCTCTCTCAAAGGAGTGCCACCCAGGGGCCATCACCATTATATCTAGACCCATCTATTTCCTTCTCCGCCTCCAACCAGACACTGGGGCTGCAATTCGGTCCCACTAGCCCCAGTCAAAGGAGACACATCATTGATAAATCCCCTTGTTTTTAACCAGGGGTAATAGCTTATAAGCATTACGAGCACTTTGGATGTCACTYCATTTTAGGTTGGTCTTTATTCCACTATGCAACTTTGCGCTAAGGCTACATAAGCCTTATAATAAAACATTTCAATGAAAATCATTTGTTTTCACACTGGAGTGCGAATCGGACAGCTGCATCTCCAAACTTGTACTCTACCCAACYTTGTTACACTTTTATACACACAAGAGTTGTCTGCTATAAACCATAGCGGTTCAGTGTTGCACTGCTTTCATAGATGCAGAGAAGAGGCTCATGGGAAATGAGAGGGACAGTGAAAGGAAGACAGGTGGCGTGAGATCAGAACATATCACCACTGCGTGTGTTCATGACATTGTTGTCACTATTAAAAGTCTGAAAAACTCAGAGGAAAGAAAATGCAACWCCTTAATTCAAATATTGCCACTTTACTAACATTTATACTTAAAAGGAGAAAAAAACGTACATTCAAGCAGCAAATACTGAGTCTTAACTGATTTATTTAAATGGAAATACAGCACGAACAATCCTTAAATACATATAAACAGATAAAAAGTTTGAGGTGAGCAAATTGAAATTCAGCGCACCCCCTTGGAAGGCGACTGACTCATCCTCTTTCTGCCAAATATTAGGATTACACCCATAGCCAACAACAAGTGATGAGCAAACTGTTCCATGATCATTTTCTCAGCCAATCACGGCTCATTTTTCACAAATAAATACAAATACTACCATTCAATCAAAATGAACAAGTACAAAATAAACACATGAACAAGAGGGAGGTTGTCTTTAGAATTATTGCTTTTGGAAAACGTTCACCATTTCTCATTTTATTGCCACTTTTTGCCAAATATTGATGTACTGTATGTTTGAGCTTTCAAATAAAGGACAAAACAGTGTTTTTGTGGCTGTTGTAATTTAAAATATTCTGTGTTCAAATACATTTTTCTGCTGTAGTTAGCAGTTAATTTAAAATTATTTATTAGACATTTTTACCTATTTTACAATGAGAACGCTTTCTCTCAGTGGCACAAACAGCCTGCATGAATGTAAAAGGAACAAAAAGTCTAATTCAAGTTTTGAAATGTGTCTTCGTTTTTCTTCTTCCGAAATTCTTTGGGGTAAGGTGTGTTTAATATTCTGTGAKTGTATTTGAAAAAAGTTCGGTCACCACCATCTGGTCATGAAAATAAGAAGAAGAAAAAAAGGCTTGTGTGTTTGTTTTTCAATATTTTGATAAGATACAACAAAAAATAGAGAAAAAATAATCTTGGACGCTAAAACTACTATAAAAATTTGGTTCCTATTAATATCTGCTTTTATTTTCATTTCATTTYCTGTGGTTTATGAACAATTTTTTTTCAGTCAATAGGGAATATGACATAACGGGAAACTTTAAGTGCATTGATTTTTGACACTTAAATAATTGTTTAGATTATTCACAAGTATTTCGAACATTCCTCTGTTGTGCTTCAAGACAGGCCGTATGGTGAAAATGACTTGGACTCATGCTGAGTCTCTAAAAGAGATGACTAAATCTGGACATCGTGGTTCACATCCACTTTATTCAGTTTATACATATTTAATACCAACACTAAAATAGTTTAAAATGTAGAACTGAGAAACGCCCTAAAAGGACGAGCTCTTTGAGTTGATGTCAAGTAATTATTCAAGTATTTTTAAGGCGAAAAATATTTAAAGGACAGCACTGAAACATAGAGTTATACCTTGCTCATAGCTTATTTTTACATCCATTTTGGTGGAGTTTGTCCTCTTTGGTTGCATCAGTTGTACTCCTGAACTTGACACACCTGGCCTTTGTTTGCTGTTTGCCCCTTACCATTTGTCAWAAGTGTGCCCATCTCCCTCCTCATCTATTAAAACGTTTCCAGCTAACCAGTTCTGACTGGTCTGAGCTGAAGGACGGGATCTCGTTTGTGTTCCTCCATCTGTAAACCATGGAATCACCTTGCTAAACCCTCCTGCTTGTCCTTTGTGTTCTTTTCTATTTCCGTCYTTGTAGGGACCCGTTCGGGCTGAAGCAGACTTTCAGACATTCAGGTAAGCAACCAGAGAGGCGAGAGGCGAACACAGGGAAACAGCCAGCCATACATATGGATCAGGTCGGCTGCTGAGCATTAATGGCCTCCCTCTGGAATCTAAAAACACCGGCACGGGCCAGAGAGGAGCTCCTGTGGGAAATCAGAATACCAGCAGCCGTTCAGGTCAGCTTGTACGTGTTTGCAGCATGTTACGGCTCCATTTTGTCCACCTCCTTTGCAACAGAAAGCCTTCTTCTCTGAGGTTATTRATGCATTTTTATTTCTCTGTTGAGTGGAGAACATCCCTGACTGCTGGAATAGAATTGAGATTTTAATGAGGGGAAAAAGCTACCATGTCTGGTGCACCTAAACTAACTGATGTTCTTATAAAAGATGAGACCATGGTGATTCATAGTGGTTCTACTTTAAACCTAGAAAAAAAGACAATATTATTTTTTCTTATATTTGAAGGTTGAAGCCTCTTGAAGAAATAGCATAAAACAGTTAAAAGTTCTTKTAATCCATCGACAATAGACAGTCATTTATATTACAAATGGGTTGAACATGAACAATTCTTAATTATCTAAATCATTAGTGATTATCCAAGTGAAATAACAAATTAAAGGAGATCAAGGMGAAACTTCTCAACAGTAACATCAATGATTTGTACTACAGGAAAAATGCACTGCATTCTGAGTAAGAGAATTTTTGTTCACGTTCCTGTTACTAGTTAAAGTGATCTCTTATAAAACCCAATCCTTTGCTTCTTTGGTATTTGAGCAGAGTTATTTCTTTCTCAACGGAGTAAAAGAAAATGCCGGAGGTCACTGACTCATGGTGCACTGAGTCACAACACGACTCCTGAAATGCTGTCATTCCTCACGTTGGGGATTTGTACAAAGATCCCGACTGTTTTTGCCGTTAACTCCGGTAGTTCGGAGAACTTTAACCCATTTCAAACCCGAGCCAATGTGGTGGGTGTTTTGTGGAGAACAAAYGGCTTTATCTGCTGTAGTATAAGAATGCTGACAATGTGACTGTCATAAACAGGACTTATGACCTTGCTGAAGTGCCGTTCCCTCCCACACACTCATATATCAATAATGCCTATGTCCTCGCTGCCGAGGCTTCTCCATGACTTGGGATTACGAGAAAACATTGATATTTTTTTCTTTTTTTTTTTGCATCATGAAATATTAGGATGGCACCATTTTCATAAAAAACTGAACAGTTGAGTTGATGTTCTAATCAGAAAAAAGTACTTTAGAAGTCTAGAAACCTATTTTAGAGCTCTGAAAAAAAACTGACCTTTTTTCACAAAAAACAGAATTACATAACCTGATCAGGGTCAGCATCAATGGACACATAATTGTTATTAAGTCATAATAATTTGTTAATAAACTGGTGGTTTACTTTAAATAATTATTTTTTGTCATTTATCATTTAATTTATATTCATTATGTGATTTTACTAATTTATATTCATTATGTGATTTTACTGTTTTGTTTCAAACGAATAAAAAGAGAAAAATGATGGAAGCAAAGCAACTGAGATGTGAAAGCTCAATCAAACTTGATATTTTATTAATTTACAAACATATATGACTATTCTCATTGCTCTGCATTGAAGGTTCCTCTGCACCTGTGCATGTAAGCTCATCCACATCTCTTTGACTCAACACTGCTAGACCCACAATCCGTTTRCCCCTACTCGTCATCCATTCTAGCCTCCATCCATTCCCATCATGGTGCTTCTTCCCTGCTCAGACTGTGTAGGTGTGAGTGTGTGTCTGTGTTTGGATGTGTGTACCTGCTATAGATGAGGCAGGGATGACTGTGTCTTGATGCAGCAGTAGCAGCAGCAGCAGCCTGTGGAAACAAAGGCAGGGTGATTTATAGCCCTGTACTGAGAGCATAAATCACACCTGCAGTGCCGCACCTTTAAACGCCCTGCGTCCTGACAGCATTTACCTTTTATAAATGATTGGGCTGAACCTCCCATGGAGCCCGAGACCATGAAGCTCACTCACTCTCCATCCAGTTCTGCCTTTGTTTCACTTATCTCCCTGCCTCTCTCTCTCTCTCATTTCAATTTTCTCTCCCTAACCATCTCACACATCGTTCTCCCCTTAGTCCCACATCTTTCCACTTTCTGCCTTCTCCATTTCAGCTGGAATTTCATCCTCCTACCACTCCTCCTTCCCTCATATCAGTCCTCACCATGGCCTCCCTTTCTCCATTTTGCAGAGCATGATGGGATGCTCCCAGTGGCTACTCCTTCTGTGCTCACCCACTGTCGACGTCGTCTGGGGATATACTGCTAAAGCTGTTTAAAAGGCAGCTGCACTGTCACTGCGTCCACAGCCGTTAAGGAAATGAATGTGTCACTCACGGCCCTATCTACGTTCCTCATAACCACTTTTGTATTGGGAAGCGCACACACACACACACACACACACACACAGAGCCATCCGTACCTGTGTCATAGAAGAAGTGTGAGGCAGGGAATATGCATCCCCAGCTGCAGGAGTGTGGCTCCAGATAAAGGTGACGCCTTGAGGCCATTACTTATCCAGCACAGCAGCAAAGGTTTGCAGATATTATACCTGCTGTCTCAACATAATAGCTCTCGGTTGGGAGCCGCACGCGCACRTTTGAATACACACACTGCGTATTGCACGCTTGCAAACGGAACAAGCACAGACAATAAGAAACACAGACAGGCCCACATACAAATTTACACACGTCTCCAGCGCTAAATCTGCAAAGACACATCAGCACACATCGGGATAGCTTGSCTGACTGAGTTGAAACAGATGAAAGAGCTGCTAAATGAAATCTGACTCAACAGTTTCAAATGCAACACTGTGAGCATCAGTAGAACAAAACGACAAAATCTCTCAAAGCTGCCCCAGTAACAACCACCAGGAGAATCTGAGTATCTGTTTTAAGCTCTTTGTTTTACACTATATGTTGGGTTTAAAGTTAATGTTTATATCACAGTTTAAAATCAAAGCTACAGTCTTTAKGTAAAATATTAACAGAGAAATGAGTAAAGCCAACATCTGAGATATGAGAATGGTTTTATTTGCAATAAGATATGCAAAAGATGGTTCTAAAACAAATAAGATGTTGCAAAAAATGTAGGTTTTCAGCTGTGACTTCAAACACTTAAAAAAGTCAAACAGGTTCTAAAACAATAGTCAATTTTGCGTCAGTTGTTAACAGTAGGGGTGGGCATATCAATCCATGTATGGATGCAATCAATGAGTATTGGTATTGGATAGATACTAGAGTGATGAGATTGATTGTTTTGTTTACACTTTAGTAGCACTACTGACTTTATTTTTCATTTTATTTGTGAAAAATAAAGTCAGTATTGCAAAGTCTCTAAATTGTTCATCCTCTACATCCTGCCCCTGTGCTGTGGAAGTAATTTTTTTGTTGTTGCTAACATTGTTATATTTTGTTACATTGTTGCTTCTTTTTTGTAATTTTGCACTACTGACTTTTTTCTTAATTGTGTATGGTAGAAGATAATAGAGAAATTATTTTATTATCCCTAATATTGCTGTTTTTTACCATAATTGATTAATTAAAGGCAAAATCACGTGATTATTTAATGAACATGACAAGTTTCGGAATCAGAATCAGCGATTCTAGCCATGTTTCAGATCGATACCAAAATTCCTGCCATCGCCCACCCCTCAGCAGTCTTGGCTTGAACAGACAGTTGCAATAGCTTAGCTGTGATGACAAAAAATCAAAGCTGTAATAAAACAGGGAGTAATTTTTTTTGCTTTATTTCTCATGTGAAAATAAATTAGTTGAACAACAAACTTAACGTTAACGAATTTAAGTTGATGGGCAAAGATGACACTTAAGTTCTCAGCAGCTGATTTTGTGTGACAAGTTAAAGAGGGTACAGGAACCTGGTGTGGATCAGAAACTAACACATCAACTGTACTATGCAGCAAGTTAGCTGAAGAAAATTCAGACATTCATTTTTTCAAATTCAGTCAAGTAATTGTGTAGAACAACAGTGTTGGCAAGATTACCAGGTGATAAGGACAATCTATGTATAATTAGCGTAAAGATGAAAAAACGTCAAGTGGAGCAGAGGGAACACATATGAATAAAAGAAAACTTGTCCAAATACAAACCCATGAGGCACTCCACAGGTTAGAGGTGCCAGAGAGGAAGCAACAGCAGTAAATGTAACATACAAAATTTATACAGGTGTCTAAATCAAATCACAACTCATTTCTGACAACATCAGTATCAAAACAGCAGGCCAATTAAAAATAAATAAATAAACACAAATTAGGAAATTTTGTCACAGCTCAAGTTCATAACAGAATTTGTCAGTTTTAGAAAAGCCATTTGATCGTTTCTAAACCTGATTAAAATTAAGTTAACGTCTTCAGTTGCATAGTTGCTTACAAACTATTTTTCCATTAAATAAGTCTGAATGTAACACTATCCATCACTGATCCTTTTAATCAAGAATTAATTACACTTATTCTACAAACTAGAGTGTATGCTGCTGTTTCATTTTGATTGTTCCGTGTTGGAAGTCATAATTTCCATAGATTACACAAATGTAAAAATGGAAAAATTAACACAAACTATTTCTAGGATAATGAATCCTATACTAATCATATTTCATTAAGGCTCCTTTCTACAAATGTTCAAAATTACAGATACAACTTCATCACATTTGAGAAAATAAACACACACACACACACTCACACACACAYTTAGCAGCTCATATATTAAAACAGTAAGTAACTTCCACCTTGAGCAGAAAGCATCTCATCCCTTCCCAGCATAACCTACAACTTGCTCAGAGGATTCATACCATCCATGCATTAGTGCTTCATTTAGTCCCAATTCCATCTGTTAAATCCTTACACACTTGATCTTCTCTCTCTAGCGCGGGGTTCTCATACAGTTCCAACTTTTCATGGCAGCGAATGAAAAGGAGGGACCCGGACAGACAAGATGAATCGAAACCGAGCCAGTCATTTCAGCTCCAGTTTGAATGTGACAGTTGTTCTTTGTATTTGCGTTGGACGGTCTACAGTGGAAACCAGAGATGCCCTGCAAATGTGAGCCGGTCCGCTGCCAGGATGCCGGTTGTTCTACTGTAACTGAGCAGGAGTCTGCGTGTGTGAGCAGAAAATAAATACCAACAGTGAATAAATCTTTGCCGAAGTCCTCAAGGTCCAAAGTGACTTTTTATTTCTATAAGAGAAGTAAATGTTTTATTGATTTAACTTAAAATTTATCGTAACAGAAAGAGCAGTTACTTTATTATAAGAAATAACAGAAAAAGAATCAAAGATGTTTTAACTTTTGCTATTTTTTGAAACATGAATCACTTGGTTAGTGAGACAAAAAAGGGGAAAACAAGCTCAGACATTTCTTTATTTGGAAAGAAACACTGCGAAGGCTAAAAGGCTAACGTCTGGCTGCTATTAGCAAGCCCTTTGTTAGTCTTGCAGAGAAGCTTTTTGTGTAGCAGACATGACCCCCATGTTGAAAACTGCACCTGGGCACCAAGATGGGTATTTACTCCTTTGAACCTAACCTTGCTCCGTCTGAGAAAAGGGTTCAGAAGAAACAGTGGTTCATACTGTAGCAGCACAACATTGTTTTGTGCCCTGGGTTAATTGGTGTGATTGTTGCCCTAAGTTATACGGACTTCAGGCCTTGTACTTGCCAGAAGATATAATGCATTCAGGTGGTATTAATTAAGTGTTCGTAGGAGTCTAGCCCTCTGCTGAAGATATGAGTTTACCTCATCTCCAGCACCCACTGAAAGATCTCCTTTTATAGCTGCTACAGGCTGTAACTCTTCACTTCCTTAAGTAAAGCTTTAACTATTTCAGTTATGCCATCACATTAAAGTCAGGCTTACTTTGTTTGGTACAAAAACACAAGGTATCATTTGAATGTAGAAAAATAAAATATTTGATATGGGTAATTTGTCAAAACAAAAGCATGCCCAGACCTTGTAAAACAAGAAAAGCATGAGTGAATATGCTATGGGACAAAGGGTAAAACCACTTAAACCTTAAAGAGTGGTGATAAAGAAGTCATAGTAAATGTAACCTCAGCAAATGCTAAATCTTTTAGCTATATTCTTTAAAGCATACATTTAACACATTTTTTTGTTTACTTCAATTAGACAAAACGTTTTACCATATTACATTTTTGACCGCTTTAAAAAGGTTTGTAAATAGATATAATGGCCTGCTGCTATGAAAAACATACCATATAAAGTGTGGTGATTTCTTTTTCATACACAGTATATACAATATATA
>NW_013952404.1:8008185-8019200 GCF_001266775.1 Austrofundulus limnaeus | reverse complement strand
ATATAACGTATTTATGGAAAAAAATATTTCTTTGTTCTTAAGATTATCTTTCAAAAAAATTGCAAAATGTGTAACGAAGCAAAGATCATGGCTTTAAATTCCTACATAATGATGTTTAATGAGTTTTTCTCTATTTTAATTGGAATACAACATAAACCATCTTTAATAAGATACTGTAACTTGAGATTGAAACTTAAATACAAAATATTAAGTACTGTTCAACCTGTGCCAGGTTTAAACATCACTGTGCTAATTAGGTTAGAAATACCTCTCACATCAAGGAGAGACTCCTCTTAAATCTCTTTTCTTGGGAGTTTCGAGCCTGTCAGGTAGCACCCACTCCTACCTGAGGCAGTATTATCAAGAAATGATGAAGGTTATCATGCCCTGATCCAAAATACTCTTGAACCATTAGTGAAATAGTTTGTATAGCAGCAGCACATCAGCATCCAAGGCTGTGCTCCACCGTGCCATGCAGTGCTGAAGTTTAGAGAAATAGTGAAAGAGTGGCGTGCCCTAAAATGTCAGGTCATCGCAAACTCCATTTGTGCCATTTCAGTCCGAGATCTCACAGCAAATGGAGCCTACATGTTCTCCAAAAGCAGTTAAAGCTTAAAGTTCATAAGCAGCGATGTAACTCACTGTATGCTCGTAACATCCAGCCTTCTACACACAGAACCATTGCTGTAATAGAGTATTTGTATGATGATGTTGACTGTTTACAATGAGAGCAGTCCCTCCTCCTTTACCCTTCATAAGGTGCACCTGCATAGCTGGTATACACTATGTGGCTTAACATCATGGGTAAAGAAATATATATATAAATAAATATAAACACTGGCTCTGGAACATGTTTTCCCTCCCTCTCCCTCCCTCCCATCCCTCCTCTTCCCTACACTGAGAAGWAATGAGGGGCTACCTGTAATTACAAGCAGCTGCTGTCTTCCCTGACGAACGCTAATTGCCAATAATGATTTTGGAGAGCTGTAAAAATTCACCGGCTGACGCGCTCTCCCTCTCGCTCGTCTCTGCGGTTAGCAAGACGCCGGGTAGGAGGCTCAAAAGGAGACGGAGAAGTGAGGGGAGGAATCGGTGTGTTTGTTCTCTCCCTGTCTGTGTCACAGTCGGGACTGCAGTTAGCTAATTTCTGTTGCTGACATATCAGAACCCTCGCTGGCTTGTTTTGCCATCCTTCTCCCGCTCGTTCGCGCTCACCTGTTTGCCGTCGCCTTCACGGGCTGATAACAGCTTTATCAAGGCTATAATGTGCAGGTGGAAGTTTAAAGGTCCCGAGGAACAGAGGGGGAGTGGAGACGAGCAGGCTCAGGTGAATGGGTGAGCTGCCTAATAAGCCACATGCATAATTAAAAGACAATGATGCTACTAATTTATGGAGGCRGTGTTTGGCTGCGTGTTGTAACAGAGTCAAAGTGTGAGAGTCTGCATGAAGTAAACTGAATTAGCTCGAAAATAAAATAGAGTTATTAGCTAGGAGTTGCAGTCTTTTAAAATCGTTTACTTATCTGCAAACTAGTATTATCTAAATTGTATTAGTTTGTATGAACAGCATGCATATGTCAGTTCTATCCTGCAAGAGTGTGGGCCATATTAACCAGCTATAAAAACACTGGGAAGTCTGGGTTTTAACATGGTATAACCGTATCTATCTCTATATCTTTTTACACTCTGACATTGTAATTTCTTTTAAGTCCTGCATGAGACCACTGTAAGAAAGTCAGTCCAAAAAAGGATCACAGATTTACTTTTTAAATTTTTATTTAAATAAAAACATGGAGCTTTGTTAAAGTAACTGTTGCCCAGAACGGGGTGCCAATTTTGTCGCAGGATGATGTCATCGTCCTGCAACGAAAGCAAACTGTTGCTAATGCTGCTGAAGATATTTAAAATCTAAATTCGAAATGTGTTCATTGAAAATAATGATTGTATCTGTGGGCCAGCAACTGAGTTTGATGTCTTGTCGGGAAACGTTAGCAGTGTTAGCAGCATTAGCAGCATTAGCAGCATTGGCAGCGTGAGCCGTGTTAGTGGTTGCTTTTGTCTCAGGATGATGATGCCATAATATTTCCATTTCATTTACATTCCGAAATATTTAAATGTAAATTTTAACATTCAACTTTAACTTTTAAGGTTTAAGTTTTACTTTAGATTRACATATTTAGATTTAGGATTTAATATTTACATATTTTAGTCTATTTAATATTTTCATTAAACATTCATTTAAAAAATTACAAAATGTAAAAACAACGAACTAAATAATAAGATGTTAGTGGAAATTTTATAAGTAGGATTTTACATTCAGAAAGTTAGCTAAATGATGAAATGTGACATTGTTTGTCATTTTATTTTACACTTCATGCCCCACAGCCCTGTACATTGACCCACTAGTTGATCATTTTTAAATGCCGTGAAATAGGTTGTTCTTTTTTAAGAAAATGTATTCTCTAACACTAAAAACTACACATCTAAAATAAATAGTTTACTCCAATTATTTCACATTTTGTATGACATTCTTTTAGTACCCTTCACACTCTGTCATCAAAAAATAACAAATAAAAATTATAAATAATGGCAAACAAAGTCTTACAATTCCATACACCGCTCCTACCTCCCACTGCTTTTTGTTGTCCAATGAAAAAGGCAGCAGTTTATCAAGACACTTCATTTTTTACAGAGTCAAACCTAGACAGTAAAGAAAATCTTGTATCTCTAAAATGACTTTTAAACAATCATATCTGTGCTTCAGATGCATTATTTGTGATGTTCCAGTTTTTACAGAAAGGCAGCTCTCTTTTGTTATCAATGTCAGAAGATTTGTCAATTCTCTAAGATGCACACAGCTTAAAAAAATTGTATAATATCATTAGGACTCAAACTGTGGAACAATGGTCATCATTTTGAGCTACCTTTATCTTTTCTCAACCCACTAGTCCTGAAAATAGATTTCAGTTTGAAACAGAAAGCAGAAGAATGTGCCGTTCATGCGTTTCATCTCTATCTGCTCGGGTTTTGAGCGCTGTCTTGTCACAGCGCTGTGTTCAATAACAGGAGAGCAAACATGCTGATGGGGCCGGACGACTGTTTAAAGTCCACACAAGAAAGAGTTTGACCACCTGTTTTACAGCACACATACCTCCACACCTCAGAGCTCTTATCAGAGATGATATAAATCTCACCAGGAAAAAATGAGTTCCCACCATGATAAAACTTTTACTGCAGCCTGACATGATAATTACCACTGGCCAACACTTTGATCTCTGAATTTATTTATTTTTCAGTTTAAAAAAATAGATTTTCACTCCACAAGGTCATACTGAACAGAAAAAAATTAAAGAAAGGGAGTGAAAGCATATAAAAGTCAATAAGAAAATGTTATTAAAGACTGAAAAAATGGGTTGAAACATGAAAAAACATAAAAAAATTCCAACAGTTATCTTGTCTTATTTTACTCTTTATCAAAATGTTTATCAGTAACAGACAACCATTGCAGATATTTATGAATAATTAAAGCATTTCAGAAACAAAAAGTAAAATTGTTATTTAAAAAAAATAAAAGTATCTATTTTTCTAGTATATGTCTGTTGGAATAAAAATTTGATTTTGAAAAAGCTTCCAAAAAACATCAACCTAAACGTTTGTGATTTTTTCAAAAACATACACAATAAGTCAGTTTGTTTTATTGATTTTATTTTATTATCATTCCATGTGTGTTCTAAAATAGGAATTAGCATTCCCTCTTAATTGTAGCTTAAAATCTTACAATATTATGCTTCATTTCCTGCCACTTTTCTATTTACTGCTGAGCATTGTTTTATTTTTATTTTTTTTACAAAAGTAATTATGGATCATTAAAAGTTTGGATTAATGATAATAAAAGTCATTTTGAAAAGCAGAGGGGTTCCCGGGCTTGATCAAATAAAAAAAGTCAGGCTGCTTGCTTGGAACGGAGCAGATAATTATGCTTTATTTTGTCGCGTGGGTTGCACTGGAAATCCAAACCTCTGTCTTCTTTAATCACGCTGAGAAGCTTATCTTTAACACATATTTATTCACTGTTTACTTTGATCAAGATTTGCTGTTTTTTTTTACAGCTGCACGGTTTAGTGAAAGACCTTTGAACACACTGAACTGTGGGAACCTCTTGCAATAAAAACCTCTTATCTCAGCTGCCTTGAGAGGCTCACATGTTTATTGTTGTGTGTTCATCACGCTGTTAATTGTTGTACAAGTTTGAGTTTCCTCTCTGTGGGAAAATTGTCATGACATTGACTCATATCGATGCCATAACTGGTTGAAAGACGTTGAAATTGGATATTGAAACGCAGAACAGATTATTACCTTGAGCTTTTGGGAGGCAATAAAACATGAAATTATTCTGTTCAATTGCCTTATTGTTCCCTTTCAGCATCTGCACAATAATTAGTCATTTGATTAAACTCCTTATTCCTTTTCTTCAACTTGTTATTCCCTGCAATGGTTATTAGACACAATTAGACATTTATAATGTTTCTTATCTTAACAAAACTAAGTACAAATCTTTTGTTATTTCTGATTTTAAAAACATGTTAAATTTTACAGCATATAAAGCAAACTTTCTAGCCTCCTTGTAGACTCCATATCAATTTATAGGCCAGTGCAAAACTTTCAACAGGCTGAAACGGTTCAAGCCAGCAACTCAGCTTTGAATATGCTGCTTGATATTTGGTATGTAAAAAGAGGCCTGCAGCCTTTCCCTCTCAGTGAGCAGTAAGGGCRCGTCTCCCTGATAATACCATGCATGGATAACTGAGTGAGACGCCATCAGATACTGAAACCAGCAGGCTTAAGGGAAATGAATTTTATTTGGAGGGGAAGAGAGTGAGGGCGGCGAGCAAAGCGGGCGACGATAATTGAAACTGGGAGCGTTCAGTTGGGGAGAGAAATTGAGATGTTGTCACCGAGTCCTCCTTATCATCATCAAAACCAGTGTGCAAAAGCAATTAAAGGAGCCAAAAAAGAAAATCTGAAGGTGTTGAGCATCCAAGAGAGCAGAACGCAACTCAACAAGGTGCCCTGAGAACTTCGAAACTCGGGCTGTAACCAAACACAAGGTTGGAAATTATGTTTTTCTTCTTGCCCCCATTAAAAAAACAGCCACTTATTTTAAGAAGTTTTTCATTAAAATCAGACTTTAATTTGTTTTTCATTAAAATATTCTTGGGTTCTATTAGAGATATCTCAAACATGTGCAACACTCAGAAAATGTAACTTCTTTTTTTTTTTTTTTTTMCATGTTTTCATGGATGATGATTGCATTCCCTGCATGCCCAGCTCGGAATGTGATTTCATTTTCACAGTTAAAAATAATAATTGGCTGAAATGAAATACGTACCACGTTATGTACAATGATGGCAAAAGCTRGTGCCAATTTGCTCTCACTGTGATACCATATGAGAGACTGTGGGTGCAATTRGTTTTTCTATCATTTCTTTTGTTTGGGACTAAAACTATGGTGCCGCAAAGGAACCCTCTTCTATTATTTAAAAAAAAAAATTGTGCATCCGGTTCATGATTTGAGTAAAGACTTAAAAAGTGTTGTGGCTATTTAATGATTCACTTTGTGTAACTGTGTGATCAAACACAAAAATGAACTTTAACAAGTACAGGGACTGTTCAGTGATATTTTCCCCCCCACAAACACAGTAACAAAGTGAAACAATGATGAGGGTTTTACCATCTTTGATATTCCCATGTCGGGTTTTTCATGATGTTCTGGCACACCTCAATAAGCTTGTCATTTCCTTTTGCTCCAAATAGGTTTTCAAAGGGGATTTAAATGGGCCAACTATGAACGATGCCATGGGCGAGAATGCTCAAATTACCAACAATGTGGAGAAAAATGAGTCTGAAAGTAGACGAGCGCCATCGGGGAGAGGGAGGGCGGCAAAGATGTGGGTAGACTGATGCACTTTTGCAYACAAACCTACAGATATTCCTTTTTCTCTGCATCCGCCTGCGCTGGCCATTTCTTCAGATGATTAACCTGGACCATTTAGGGCTATTACCTGCAGTAATTTCAGCTTGCAAATAAATGTATTACTAGGAAATGGTGAGTTGAAAACACTGCACTAAAGAGAAATAAAAAAAAGTGGAAAAATAAGATAATGAATAACAGCAAACTGGAGAGATTCTGTAGAAAACAATGGAACGATAACAAAGAGATAGTGGGAGAAGTAACAGCAGACAGAGAAGGAAGGAGAACAAGGAAAGCGGGTGAGAGGAGAGGAGCRGAGTGGCGGTAGCTCGGTGGGGGGGCCCATAGTAATGAACAGGTGGTGGGGGGAAGAGAAGGTTAAGCCTGTTTCTGTGGGTGTCGTTGGAACCTACCCCGTGCTGTGTGGACAGATGTGTGGACGGGCCTGCTAGCTAGCTCTGACTGGCTCTCCCTCCCCTCCTGCCTGGACGGTGCTGCCAAAGCCCACTAGCTTGTGCTCAAAAACTCACTCGTTTATCCGCCTTTTGTTCTTTGTTATTTTTGGACGCTTGCAAAAATTGTCTCTCTCCGCGGAGCATCACAATTCCGTCTCCCCCATCTCGTTAGCTTCTGTCCACGTCCAACACACAATAACGTGACATTTGGGAGCGCTGTGATGCTCGGTTCTGTTGTTTTGAGGCGGCTTWGGATGTTGCCTGCCTGTGGCATATAGAAAGAAAGAATTTGCAGAGTTAGTGTCTTTTGTTTGAATATCCAGCTGGCTGAGGGAGCCCCAGACAGGTACCGTTTTAATGAACACAGACACTTATACTGTTGTTGCTTCAGGCCTGTTTGAGAGAAACAGGATGTTGTCAGTCAGACCATCSATTGGGTTTGTGCAGGCTGCTCAATAAAAGGGAGTCATTTCACTATGATATCTGTTTGTCTATATGTTGCCTCTTGAGCTCGCAGAAAATAGAGGATTTTAAATAGAGGATAGAGTATTTTCTGTGCAGAGAGCTGAATGACGTTGCTGAAATTTGTTGAAGAATGAAGTATTTAACTAAATAGGTTTAAAAAAAAACCTAGAAGAGAAGCTAAAATTAGCACATGATCTAAATTTTTAAAAGTCATTGCTTGAAGCCAAAATGAGAAAAAATAACTAAAACCATAAATTATCAAATCAGTTACAAAACTAAAGGTAGCATAATTAAAAGCAAAAATTAGCAAAACAATAGCTAAAAACTAAAACTATCAAGACAGTGGCTAAATGCTAAAAGGAATAAAGGATTAGAAATAGAGCAAGTGTGCTAAAGTGGATTTTAAAACACACTGATTTATAAGAATTAATAAACATTTATGAATTTATGTGGAAAACAATATTTGTAAATAAAGTTATGTAATTCAACTAGGATAAAAGTCACTTCATGCGATTTTAATTGAGCTGAAAGTTTTGATTAAATAATGTATAATATAGTGTCAAGTTTGTGGAAGTGTTTGATAGTGAAAATAATACAGAAGAAACTGTAAAAAGATGTGAATGCAAAATCATATTTCAACAACACTGTCAATGCAAGACAGCAGAAAGAGCAAAAGTTTGAATCCTCGAGATAATCCAAGTAATTAAAAAGTGTCATTAATTTAGTTGTTTTTGTGTTACAGAATGAAGTGGAAAAAAAATGAAGAAAACTGGACTGTGTGTTTGTGTGCCTTGGGTGGAAATCACCTGTGTTGGCACAGCAGAGTCTGTATTTTGTCAGTGCATAGAGATCTGGCCTGCACCTGTTGTCAGACACACACAAACACACACACGCACACACATACCAGATGAAAATCAGTTGACAGCACGGCCAGCCTCATCAGATGTGCCCACTCCTGTTCCGTTTATTAACGTCCAACCGAAGGCGGCTGGCRTGGGGCCTGCTGCCGGTCCCACTCGGCTAAACCACAAAGCAAACAGCGAGGAAGAAGACAGATACTCACAGCGATGAACAAAAAGACACCGAATATCTGTCTTTACCAGAAAACTGAACGTGCAGAAAGCAGAACAGGATTACAATAAGAAGACGATGCATGGCGTGTGCTGAAAACCAAAACTAGTATTTGCTAAAGATTGGCGAGCTCAGCCACAGCCTTGGTTTTTGGAGGTCAGCTGGGAATTTTGGATTGGCGTTGCCTGTGTGACGCCCACGCGCTCTGCCCATTCTCCCTGGGATGCCAGCGCCACCTGCTTACATTGTGGATGGCAGCTTTGTTGCCCAGCAGGGGGGCTGGAGAGACGGACTCACAGACAACATGTTTCGGCTAGTTTGTTTGGAAACCTGCGGCCGCCCAGCCAGAAAGAGGAAAACTTTGGGAGAGAGGGGTGAGAGAAACAGAAACAAGAGAGAAGGGTTTTTCTGGAGTTTGTCGCGTCTCGCCACGTCTCGCTCATCTGCTTGGTAAAACGTTAAACAAACACTGATCTGAACTGATTAGCTGGTCATTTAGAAAGTGACAAATCTGCGACTCATTGCATTTGGGCACAAAAATGGTGGGATTTTGCCACAAAAACGGGCAGGTTTATCATTTGATTGCACAAATCTAAAAACTATCTCAAGCTATTATTCTCTCACAATTTAAAACCATCTTACCAATAACAGTTAACTAATATTGTCATGTTCAGTGTCATTCTGACAGGTTAAATCAGCAGGAGAGAAAAAAGTCAGCACRATCACTTTCCTCAAAAAATAAAACTTTACTCCTTCAAACKTTGAAGGAATTCATATTGCCCACCACCTTTGGCACCAAACTTTTAATCAAAGGTCAACTTATGTTGAAAAATGACTGTTAAAGCCATTTTGGTCAAACCTTGAAAATAATTGTGCACTATCTGATAWAATATGTAATCTATTAGTGCTCAGAACGTGTTGTATTTGTAATTTAGCTACTATCACTTCAATTGAAATTGAAYAGGTTATACCCAGGGCCGGAGCTAGCAATTTGAGTGCCGTAAGCACAACATGATTGATGGTCAGCATACATTATGTAACTACAGGTGAGGCACAAAATGTTAATTTCTGCTGTTAGTGATTTAAATTAGATATTTTTTTTCTAATTGACCACAAACCAGAACATTCAATTCAGTTCAATTCAATTCAAAAATACTTTATTGATCCCAGAGGGAAATTAGGTGATTACATTCACAATTTCCTCAGCTTTATTTTGAATCAAAGTTCAGGACAATGTCTCACAAGTAGCTTAGCTAGCTAGCAATCTGAACACATTTAAGCTGGAAACACACTCGCTCCGAACTGCCGATGTTGGCACGGTTTGTCGCAGTTTTGGCACAACCCGCCGGCAGAAATTTTGACCCCCTCCCGTGTCGACGGTAATGTGTGACTGGTCTGAAGTTCATGGGCGTGTTTGTTTGTGCTGAAACTGAAAGCCCTCGGACACTCAAAAGAAAAAAAACTTGCTTGTAGAGCTGACTGTTGAAGCAGAGTTTTACAAAGATAGTCAAACCGAGAAAAACTCATGGCGTGTTTGTGCTGAAACTGAAAGCCCTCGGACACTCAAAAGAAAAAAAACTTGCTTGTAGAGCTGACTGTTGAAGCAGAGTTTTATAAAGATAGTCAAACTGTGAAAAACTCATGAATGGAGATTAAACAGACATTGCGTATGGAGAAACTGACTGATAAAAACTGTGAAGCTTTAACCAGGACAGATGTGGACAAATACGTCGGGTGAGTGACAAATCTGACTTTTTTTTCCTGCATTATTGGCTGTTGCGGGGGAACTCCATGCAGTGACGTATATTTCAGGGAGGGGGGTTTCCCGAAGCTCGGCGCGGGGTGTCTCAGGGACTATGAAAGGTGTGTGCAAAAACGACTGCCGAACAACCACYTGACCGCGCGTCGACTCGTCGGCGTTGGAGCGAGTTTGTTTCCAGCTTTAGAAGGAGCTAGCCAATGGCACTAACGCTATTTGTTAAGGTGGTGTTACACATACAGGTTAAATGTTAAAATTTCACATTAATAATCAAATGTTATTTAAATGTTCTCCTACCTGCAAGCAACCCTTGAGCATCATTGCACTGTTCCTTATTCTGTTGATGCATTGAGCCTATTATGTCCAACACAACTCACCTGTGTAACTCAAATAGGACAGACAATTGTGAGATCAGGGAGGGGGAGGCAACAAGCAGAGACTGGAGAAGGGGCCTCTCCACACACTTTTGAATAAATGAGCAAATATGTTAGCTGTATATTGCTTACACATCATCTAAACGTGTCATTATTATGATTACTATAATTATGATGATTTTTAGTAACCAAATTTTTGGTAACCCCACTGGGCATTTGAGACCCAACACGCAGTGAGTGGTCTGCATGCATTGAGCGCCGTGCCTGGTTCTAGCCATTTTTGTATTTGCTAAGGTTGATTAGTTGTGGTGGCCATCTTGAATTAAGTTGACTCCAAAACTAAAGTTGTAATATGTGTACACAAAAATTATTTTCTGAAAGATTGATTAGAACTCATACAGTAGTTTCAGATATATTTAATTCACTAACAAGCAGTGTTGATTTTTTTAGTTAATACTGAAGCAGTTATTTTAATTTTAAGCAAATAGCATGCACAATCTGTAGCACTCAGAGTATATGTTTGGTATGACTCCTTGATACTACAACACCAAAATTTAGCATCTGGTTGACAGAGTTGTAACCATTTATGTATTTCTTATGTCAGTAGCTCTGTGTTTAGAGTGTGATTTGGGGATGTCTTTCAGCTACAATCACACAACATTTTAGTGCAATATCAGTAAAAAATATTATTATACTCCTTTTTTTATTTCTTTTGCTAAGGTTGATAAGTTGTGATGTCCATTATGCATCAAACTGACTCCAGAATGTACAACTACTGGTTATTTTCTATGGGTTTTATTAAAATCCATGAAGCTGTTCATGAGATATTTTGCTCTCAGACACACTCAAATATAGGTAAAAACATTATTATCTGTCTTTTTTCTTATGGCAGTGGGCAATATACTATACAGTATATATAT
>NW_013952404.1:8003741-8008010 GCF_001266775.1 Austrofundulus limnaeus | reverse complement strand
TGTATATATATACAAACATAAGAGATAAACAGTGATTAGCCACATCTTCCCTCTTCTCTTTTGAAATGAGGGCAATTCAAAGAGAAACTAAAAAGAGAACCACATATAGCATGCCCTATTTTCAAGAGGTTTCCAAAACTATTTGTGAACAACAACATGGCACGCATATGTGTGTTTTTCCTGAGGTAAAAAGTGTGGGCAAGTGCAGGCAACAGAAGAGAGTGAAGGGACCGGAGGGGAAACCACCTGCGGAGGAGTAGACAGTGCAGGGGCAGGAGGAGATAAGAGACTGAGGGTTCAGAGCTTTCTTCAAAGGCCCTCCAAAAAGGTAAGAGTAACCCGGAAGACACAACCAACCACACACTTGCTATATCTAGAAGGTAGCATCCGGTGTCAGAAGATTTTCTCAGAAGGCGCTTTGAAGTCTTTTTTTTTACCTCTGCTGTTTAAAAGAACAATACGTTTCTTTTGTTCTTGAAGCGGCTCACAAACACAAAACTAAGAAACAAAATGAAATTCAACTTTTCCTTCTTCTTTACGTAATCTCACACCAACTCTTAGAAATATATTTTAGGACTCAAGAGGAAGGATGTTGTTTTCGCCAGAAACAGATTGACAACTATGACTCTTTTTTTTTTCAGGTTTAGCCTTGACACACTATTCATTGCAGTGCTGTAACACCAAAAGTCTAATATGTAAATACAAAAAAAAGAACAGAAAATAGAAGTGAAAACACAGGCTTAGAAATAGCATTCTAGGTACAAATGTGCCCATTGATATTCATGCACAGCCACGACGGCTCTAATCAATTATTAATTTGCAAGTGGTTGGAGCCTCTTCAAACCCATGCATGCAGATGCTCACACACATTCACACAAAGCAAAAAGGTCAAAACACATCTGTAGGCCTATATTGAATATAGAAGATGGTACTTTAGCACTTCCATTCTCTTCTGAATCAAATACATTCTATTTGCATAAATAATTATTGGCTTCTAAAAAATAATGCTGTATTAGAGATAATAAAATATTGATTCAGAAATAAGTAAATAAAACATTTATTCAATTTCTTTGCCTGTTTTTCTTTTCTGAGTGGCAGAGACCTGATGTCTGTCACTGTCCATCACAGGGACATGTAGAGACAAACATCAGCTCATCTATTGAACGTTGCCAATTAATCTAACATGCAAAATTTATGGATTTCAACAAGTACAGAGCATTATGGTTTGTAAAACCCTAAGAAATATGTGCACATTAAGTATCGTTTTTAAGTTTAGGATCTGTTCTGCAGTAAAACTGCAGTATCACTGTGTAATACAATGTTCTTCCAAAGTACACGGTTACTGGAAAAGTGAGAAATAAGCATTTCCTACAATGCATGTTGTATAACTTTAATAAACATAAAAATTATGAGTTTATTGGTTGAAGATGCCTGAAGGTTTCTAAACCCCGCAGTCAAGATTAAGAAATATCTGAGTCAGTATGAAATGATTAAAAAAAAAAAGATAGCAATTTTATATATTGTACAGATGAATCATCAAAGATCAGGGACCTTCCAATGGTCATGTTTCTGTTTAGTGAAAAAGAAAAAAAAATCCCCAGATATGAAACTTAAATTTGTTTCTAGGAAGTCAGAGCTAAAGGAAAAATTTGGGAAGGTTACTGTGAAGTATAAGAAAAAAAAGGTGAAATGATGAATCATTTTTCCACAGTCCACACATTCAGGCCTGTAGAGCCAGGGCAGGAGGTAGGAGGGTGTGGGTTCCTGCGTTAGAGTTACTTTTGGGGTCCGGATATTTTTTTAGGACATAAGATTACAGTAGTGATTATGTACACCTCAAGGCTTTTAGTTACACATAATAGAGCTGCTTTTATTGTAATATCTAAAGTTTGAATCACAATAAATTATAAACTAACGATCTGAAAATTTAGGAAACTTTAATACCTGCAGTACATTTCCAGTTTGTGGTTACTTCCTGCCTCTTAATAGCCTGACCCAGGCTACCAGGGATTTTTAATTTGCACAATACGATGTTCAAACTATTTGATTGGTTTTCTTCTTTTGATTGACACCACTTTTGACCAACTGGGTTTATTTAAACACTCTCCAGAACGTAAAATGTGTGGCAAGCCCCTCATGTCCCACCCATATGTGGTACACGTGATTGATTGACTAGAATTAGCCAGTCAGCTCTGAGCTTCCTTCTGACACCACAGCTGTAGTCAATCAAGTTACCTTTTATTCGAAATGCAGCTTTGAAAAATGAAAAAAAAAAAGTATTAATGGTTATAGAGTATTTCAACTTCAATAACTAAATACTAAAAAATTATGACTGCTGACATAAAAAAATTCAGATTGATAGCTTTACAGAGAGGGCAGGTTTGTTAATTTACTCCAAAGGGTTCAAGAGAAGTCCTTATTTTAATTTGTGTTAGGGTTAGGCCCACAGGTTAACGGGTTAAATAATCATTGCATCTAATTAAACTCAAAAGCAGCGTATAAGTTTTTCATGAGTTAAACAATTAAAAAGTGTCAGAAGGAATAGATCGAGGTAAAATATGTCAGCAAGCCAGATAACAGACAAGTTGCAGTAGAAATGTATAAATTCTGTCAATTTTTTCTTTCTCCACAAGGATCTTTGAACATTCGTTGTTATTTTCCTCAATGTAAAACATCAGATTGGTTACATTTACTATGTTGTTGAGTCCAAGCAAGTTGTATTCACGCCAAGACTATTAAACCACAAAAACTTAGACAATAGATTGCAAAATGACACAGAATTATAAACAACAGCTCATCGTCTGTTTTGTTTGCTTCTGTCACTCAGAACTACTTGAAATCCTGCCAATGTTGTTTTCTGCCTTTTTTCTATCCTAGCTGCTGTCACCCTTTTCCAAGCATCATTTTTAATCTTTCTTTCTTTGTCTCAAAGGTACACACTCAAACCATGAGAAATGAAACAAGAGTGAGAGACAGGGGAGGAAAAAAATAGATGAATTGATATTGCAAGTGAGGGAGTGAGAGTGATCAAATCACACAGCACTGCAGGAAGTCTTCTTCCAGTCAATCTTAACCATCAGCCCACTCAGCTTCCTGCGCAGCAAATGAGATTTGCTGCCTCCTCTCCCTTAGCTGGTGCAACTTTAAAGGGGGATGTGGGGATAATATGCATTATTACTTTTATCTAGTGTAAGTGAGGCAAGAGAATAATTGTGCAATACTGGAGTTTTATTGTTCCCAGCTGCCACAATCATTACTAAACGTCAGAGATATGCAACATTTCCTGTCGACCCGGCGACAGTAATCACTTCCCTCTCCCAGAGCTCTGTCCCCCTTCACTCCGCCGAACGCTCCACGCGCAGCCCAGCCTCATGAGGTGCGGAGACGAGGCTTCTTCATCATCTTTATTGGATTCGTCCTGCAAACCGAATCATGGTAAACACACACTGCATCATTTTCCCATATTTTCTCATATAGACTGACTGCCTCACTGCAGCTGCTGGAATTATTGGCTAATAATAAACTTCCACGTCCGTTCGAAGAAACGTTCCTGGGTGAGTTACAGAACCTGCTGAACTCCACTTGCCTTCAACAGAAACTACAAAACCTATCAAGGGTATTGTGAAGGAACTTGTATCTCTTCTTTCCTTCTTTCACCTCCCTTTTTTTCCCCCATCGGTGTCTGTCAGGCAGGTGAATGCCCTGCAGAAAACACACTAACTGTTTGACTTTTTTTCTCAAGGTGTTTCTTGAAGGCTGGCAGAAGCTTCACAGGATTCTCAGCTAAAAGGAGAAAAGGAGATGGGAAAAATATCTGAGTGACAGCATGACATTGTTGTAAGTGGCACAAAAGGTTAGAAGCTGGGAGGGTTGATACAAATCTGGTAACCCCTCCAGAAGTCTTGCTACTTGTTTAAGAAAGTAAAAAAGTAGCATCCTTGTTGGACAGGCCTTTTTTACTGAAATAAATATGTTGCCCACATACAATGCTTAGCAATAGAGAAAAAAATGCAAAACTTAAAAACATATTTGGGTTGAAGATGTGAAAAGTTAAAGCAATCATTCAAATATAGCATTAAATTCTGAATGCAATAATGAGTCAATAAATATTATCTAGTAAAGGTTATTAAGAATATACAGTAGTTAAAGTTTTGTGAATAAATCAGGTAAATTTTACTTAATTTGCTCAATTAAATCTTGTAACATATACTTGATCTATACTTGATCTCTTGCAACATATACATGTATATATATGTATATATATATATA
>NW_013952404.1:8002039-8003696 GCF_001266775.1 Austrofundulus limnaeus | reverse complement strand
TATATATACTGTATATATATACTGTATACTGTATATATCATCAAGTTGTTGTCATAAAACAATATTAAAATAAACCCATGCGATGCAGATAATGTATGTAATCATCTATTTAAAAGAAAAGCTTTACATTTAGATTCATGTAAATGTTTTACCAGCACACATCCATGCGCCATAGGTTAACATCTCCAATGTGTTCACTCATTTCATGTAAACATCCTCAGTTTTTCCCTTCAACAAACACAAACAAGCACTTTGTCTTTACCTTGTGTTCCGTACTGTAGGAGCTCACATCCTCTCACAAACAAACATCCTCCTTTGTTACCTGCACTGCCATCCTCTCGACGTGAGTTCATTTTAAACTTTGCCTGTCGTTTGATCAAGGCTGCAGATTGTAGTCCTGCCTGCTGTCCTGCTCCCATCACCCACATATTGGGTGTAAAGAGAATTATTCATTATTTTCTCCGCACGACAAAAGAGTTTGAGCTGAAAGAGCAGCTGCCTTCACACAGTTAATTTCATATTAGCTGGGGTTCTAAGCAGCTCTGATGGTCAGAGGTGTCCATTTTTCCCCCTTTATATAAAACAAAAAATTAGACAAAAGCACTGGATTTCCAAATCAAATTGTTTCTACCGCTTGGGGTTTTTTATATTAATGTCACTGATAATTTGTCAGCACATTTAAAACAACACAAGATGAATAACAGTTCTGTAAAGTTAAATGAGGTCAGCCAAAAGCAATAAAATAAAAAAGCATTCCACTAAGAGAGAGTAAAACATAACAGATAAAGTATTCAATGTCAAAAGGCTGCATTAAAAAAAGATCCAATAAACTGCAAAAAAAATATCATTCTGCATTTTGGGTATTTTCCTGATACTTTTCTAGGTTATGTAGATTTAACTTCAAAATTCTGTCAAGTTAAAGGAGCTGCTCTTTATTAAATTTGCAGATTGAGACAGGACAGATTTTGGTACTCATCAAAGCAGTTTGCTGCTGTGAGGAGGATATGTAGCTGAAAACTGGTGCCAGATTTCCTCATGCACCAATAACTGCAACTACTTGGCCTGATTTTGGCCTGGACCTGCCTTCCACTATTGTGTCCCAACTCACTGGCCAGTGCCCACTGCCTGCTGCCACCAGCACATTACTTGGAGCTCAGCGCCCAGCAGTGGTTTGACCCGGAGTCCTCGCTCATCAAAGAGGAAAAGGTTCGTCAGGGAAGTGGTGTGCACCATCGGCTGTGAGAGAAAAAAAACGCACACATCCCCGTACCAATCACCGTTCAGAAACATGATTGTTTATCTGCTGTTGACTTTACAACAATTAACATATTTCACAAGCTTGTAAAATCAAAAATAAGATGCAAAATTTGTCTAAATCGTGCACTATTTTAATAAATATGGTAATTGAGCGTGCTGTCAGCTGGAACAACAAGCCAGCCGTGACTTGAGTCCATCACAGAGAACCAGTCAGTTACTCAAGCTGTCAGAAAGTTTGCTGCTACACGGTCCCAGGAAGGCAACATCTTGTAACTTCACTTCTTATTTTGTTCCTGTGCCAGACTCCGTCATGAGCCAAACTCAGGAAATGAGACTCTCTCTCTCTCTCTCTCTCTCTCTCTCTCTCTCTCTCTCTCTCTCTCTCTCTCTCTCTCTCTCT
>NW_013952404.1:7997958-8002029 GCF_001266775.1 Austrofundulus limnaeus | reverse complement strand
TCTCTCTCTCTCTCTCTCTCTCTCTCTCTCTCTCTCTCTCTCTCTCTCTCTCTCTCTCTCCCCCTCCCTCTGAACCTGGTAGACCGAACAGAATGTGAGAATTGACAGGTATGGCAGCATCTGCCAAACTGTGAGGCTTCCTGCCTTTGCCATCCCATCGCACTCAGGATCAATCTCCATGACTCACTGAGCTCATATCCACATGCCGCTTCCTATCAGCTGGGAAGTTAATGTACAGGTTAATTATCCAGGCAACTCTGTTTAGGGAAGGGAAAAAAAACTATCCAAGCCAAGTGCAGTTTCTTAGGCCAGCACAACTGTTGTCACYTGTAAGATTTCTGACATACATTGTTGTCTAAGCTTGAAGCTGATGACAATGAACCACAAGAGAGCAGGTCAGTATCTGCAAAGCTGGTGACTTGAAGGCCTGGACAAATGAAAGCAGGTGTTTAATCACTTAGATGGTGTAAAAACAATACATTTTTAACAGATTAGCAACAAAATGCTGATTACATTGAGAAACTAATTTGTTTTATGTAAGAAGCTGCAAAAAGTACTTTGTAAAAGATCGTTTTATGATTGGTAACAAATGATCATTATTGCACACACATATCTCTATTGTTTTTAAACATTTTAGACCTATTTTAAGCAGCATAACCTTCAAGTAAGATCATCTAAGAAAGAATATATACTACAATGTTCATTTTATTTTTAAACTGAATGAAAAACAGCACAGTTATGCTCTGTATGCTTTTTTTTTCTTTTTTTTTTTTTCCTGTATGCTCAGACCTGCAAATCTCCGCTGCTCCTCCAGCACTGGGCCCGATCACAGGCTTAGTGCTTCACAAAGCATTAATTTGTAGATGAAAGGCAGTCTACAGTGGGATTAGAGAACTGTTGTACAAGCCCCAGTGACTGAGGAATGTTCTCTTGCCTTAAGTACAGATTCCAACACTTCATACTTTAATATATCTGCCAAAAAACTCACACTTTCAGGACACTCGACAGCCTTGAAAAGTCTTACTGTAAGCCTCATGTTAAAATGTTCACATTTGCTTAAAAGGAATCATATTTGTATGCTGCAGAAACTGACCAAAAATGAGAAAAACCTCTAAAGGAAACACACTCGCAACACATTTTCAGTTGCGTTAATGTTTAATTTGTGTTTCACATTAACTGTAAAAACCACTAGCTGCTATAGATTGTAGAGAGATATTGTCCACACTCTCTACGTAACAAGAAAAAGCAGCTTTCTTTTGCCAATCATTGTCAAAGAACTTTGACGAAGCCACGTTGTTCACAGGAGCTGGTGGAGTGGTTGAACTCTTGTTGCAGCTATCCTTATTTCACCTTTGAGCTAAAATCAGAATGGGCACAGCTCGGAGCACAATGCTAGCCAAACATTCATTAAGATGCAGACACAGGAGTATGCTAATTTTAACCTACATCCTAGAGAAGTATAAAAAAAGACAACAAAAAGGGGGCTTCATTAAAAACGTCATGCATTATTCAGAGAGCAGCAGGCCAGAGGAATGGCTTAAGGCCAATTATCCTCTGCTGGAATCTTCCCCTGGCTGGATGCTACGGAACACAACTGCACTCAACAACTCTATATATACATAGCACATATATATTATATAGATCCATATTGGGTAGAAGGACAGAGAGACAAATTTCTAAATTTACAAATTTAATAAGTCTAAAAATACTCAGTTTATAGTAAACACAAGAATTACTACAATCATTATCAATTATCAATAGTAATCATTACTGTTGTCATTAAGTGACAGCAGTCAAAAATATATTTAAGACAACTTGACATAACCAAGAAATCATATAGTGTGATACAATCAACTGACTCTGTATACACAATAAAAAAGTATCTCTTGACATTTCCGTATCAGTATGAATATATCATACCAATGTAAAGTTGTCAAAAATATATTTTGTTTTGGTTAATGTCAAGTTGTCATAACCAAGACATTTTAAACAATGTCATGAATGTGTCATAATTTGACACTTAATGACAACAGTCATAAGCATTCATTCATCTTCATGACAGGTGTTATGTAATGATTATGACAGTTTCATGTCAGTCTTATGTACACCCCTTCAAATAAAGTGTTATCAAAAGGTGTCATAAAACTGTTCACAATAATTGGGTAAGTAAAAGTACTTGTACACACACTCTAAGAAATGAAGTGTTGAATTAAGGTACAGTATGTTAACTGGTTTAACAAAACTAAGTTGACTAAATTGTTCCATTAGCTCAACAACCAATTTAATGATATGTCCCTATTTAAATTTGTGTTGGATGACTAGGTGTTAAATTTTATATTAAAAAAGTAAAAGTATCATTTTTATGTTTTGAATGTAACCAAATATAATTTATGATTTTAAAAAAATACTTGGTATGAAACAATAATACAAGTGTAAAGCAACTTTCATGTTTTCTTAAAAAAAAGTGAAAGTAAATCCAACAATGTGTTTTTTGAGTGTATATTGTTTGGAGGGATGGACTGAGGGTGTATGTTTGTTTGTGTTGGTGCTTTGCAGTGCACCTTTATTGGGTGTAGGATAGATGTCCTCCTCTGCCCTGCCCACCTCGTCCCAGGCGTGTTTGTTCACGTGTGTGAGCCTGTGTCTCACCATACGAGTGTGCACGCATGGACCAGACAGGGTTCAGATGCACGGTCACCCCATACATCTCGGATGTAGCAGACAGGTCCGGGGTTCTGTTGCTGATACACTGTCTGCTCTCATTACTGAGCAGGCCCAGGAGCTGGCCCAGGCTCACACAGGAACACGCGCTCCTGCTCGGTTCTGGTCAGAAAATTACTCGCAACTGGAAACACTGGAAGAATCTGAGGAAAGTAAACGAGACAGCTGGGTGTTGACGCACGATGAGCTACCTTTACAGTCAGATTCATGTAAACCTCACCACCGCAGGAACACCCACACAACCACAATAGGACACATTGTACAAGTCTTGTGACAGGATGACTGACAGAGCGACAAGCTGTTGGCACATGACTTCCTCTCTCTCTCTCTCACTCTCTTCCTACACACACAAACACACACTTCCCTATGTTCCAGTGTTAATAAACTGTGCCTCAGCAGCTGTGTGCTCTGATGGCAGCATCCTTCTGCTGTGTGCTCTCGTTAACGACATCCCTCAGTCACCAACTCTTGTTCCTGCTTTTGAACCTGGCCCGAAGCAAGTCTCAGCCACTGCAGACATAAAGTCTGAGTAATAATATCTGTAAATATTGGTCCAAGACACAAAGATAATAGTTAATAGTGAAAATAAATAAATAATAAAAAATTTGAAGTCTTTTGCAACAGATTATGTAAGCAAGGTAAGGTAAGTTTATTTATATAGCACATTTCATGTGCAAGACAACTCAACGTGCTTTACAAAAAACATTAAAAGCAAGGTATCAGCATAGTGAATAAAACATGTAAAAATAAAACACAATAATATAAAACAAATAGAATACATTTAGAAAATAACAGATAAAATAACAGATAAAAGCAGCAGTGCACAAAATCTGCAGTTGTCTGGTCTAAGGAAAGGCAGAGGCAAACAGGTTAACCATAATAAAGGTTTAAAGGTTAACCAAACAGCAGCCGGTTTTCATGAAGTTATGCAGCAACGCTTCTTGTAATTATTTGTAATAAATATTCAAAAAGAAGCCTGTCTCTCACAAACACATGCCGTATGAGCTGTGTAACTAGCACAATTGTCCTAATTAACTGGGCATGGAGATTCGTTGTGCCAAATCCATGCCGATCCAGAGGTGTATAAACAAGAGCAGCGTCCTCAACATCACCCACAACTCTTGAATTATCGATGTTGACATGACTTTTTAGTACACAAACCTACAAATAGGCTTGTAGAGCTTCTTTAAGTTGATAGTAAATGTATGTGGAAATGACAAATATTAAAACTACTGCAGTTTTTTTTTTCTGATGGCCTCCCTTCTCCCCCTTTAGCCATCCTTTCCACACCATTATTATGTTTTTTTTTTTTTGAGAAAAAGAAGAAAAGAAAGAAAAAAAGTGAAATGC
>NW_013952404.1:7993097-7997253 GCF_001266775.1 Austrofundulus limnaeus | reverse complement strand
TGTGTGTGTGTGTGTGTGTGTGTGTGTGTGTGTGTGTGTGTGGAACACAGAGGTAGCTAGCCCAAACAGATGATGGTAATCTGAGTGGGCTGATGACTCCATTAGACACTTTGGCTTGTTTTAGTTTCAGGCTAAAGCCATCATTATAGATTTGTTAGGGGTTATCGTGGCGGTAAAATGCCATTAAAGTCAGAATCTGATTACTATAATCTACGCGAGATGTACTTTGATAAAGCTGCCAATTTTAACGAAATCCGTTGACTGACAGGAAAGGACTTTAATCACTTACTTAACCAAATTTGAGCTTTTAGTTCAGAAAACATTTTTTTTCCTATTCATGTTAGCTTTTGCCTTTTTATCTGTTTATTTATTATATAAAAGCTAAGGCTGCATAAAGAAATTAACTTTAAATCTGGCAATTGCCAAACTCATGTATCACATTCTTAAAAGTTTAATACAAAATATATACTTTAAATTTCAGGGTTTTTTATTATTATTTTAAGCCCATTTCGCAACAATGTCATATACTGAACACATTTATCTTCTTGCAAATCTCTGCTACGCAACAAAAAAATGCAAATGGAAATCTATTAGAGACTACCAAGCAGTATACTCTTTTTAATTTTTTTTGTCATTATCGAAATATTTGGCATTATCTTTTTATTGTGCGATTGCTCATCAGGCATTCACACTGTTGAGTTGATCCAGTTTTTCTTTGTTTTGTGGCACATAATTGTAACATAATTTTTATGCCATTTTAACAATTTCTATATCAAAACGTTCAGCCCAATAAAGCCATGACCTTCGGTATTTCAGCATATTGTACTTTTTCAGCTGTTTAGCTTTTTTCTCATTGAAAATGAACGTAGCTGTCTTCAAAATCCTTAAAACCCTACAAAATGTTTATAAATCCTTACTGCACTTTTTACCTTCTGCTCTGATTCTGCTTCTTTGTGCTAATTTAAGGCACTTTCAGCTCCGTTTTAGCTAACCTTTCAGCTAGTGGTAGCTTTTATCTACACTTCAAATATGGATGTATTGGATTTACTTTAAATAAATATGTCAACTAATTCCACTCAACTGAACTGCATTAAAAAAGTTAAAAGTTAAATGCATTATCTATACTCAATTTATTAACACATTTACTCAAATCAACTGAGTGGAAACAGTTGACATAACTTTCAAGTAAATCCACTACATCATACTAATGCCACCTTTCTGCTTAATTCAATAAACATATGACCCTTTTTTGTGTTGATTTCAGCTTTTTCAGCTGTATTTATTAGCGATTTTCAGCTCGTTTCAGCTTTTTTAGCTGTTTTATCACAACCTGCACCTTTTTTGTAAATCTTTTTTTTGTTTTTTTCTGATAAAGTATGCTCATGTCCTTTTACCATCTCTTTTACAAACGCAACATGTTTCTGCTTTTTAGCCACATCTCTGCTCTAGCTTTTTCAACACATTTTTGCTAATTTTGTCCTACTGATGTTTTACTTTGTTTTTCTACTTTCAGCAAATGCCAGCTGCTCAAATTGAACTCGAATTAACAGTTCGTTATTAAATATTTTCAGCTTTTTCTGCAGTTTTCAGTGAACATCTTTCAGCAATAATCATTTGGCCTGTTTGCAGGAAATGCAATTTCTCCAGCTGATATTTCTCTCTCTCTCTCTCTCTCTCTTGCCTGCATTTCACTTTAGGTTCGACCTTTGATCTGCTGATCAAAACCTAAGTCTGAAAACAGTGGGATGGTCATTTCTTTGTACACACTTGAAGCAAATTTTATTTTAGGTGTGATCCATGTGGGCCTGTTAGTTTTTCGTGAAGAAGAAAATGAGAAGCAGTCAAGCTAACTTCATCCTCAGCTCGGAGCGGCGCTACCAAACGGTGTTCCAGGGTGCTGTCGACACTGATGTTTCCAATCAGGGAACATTAAAGGCACACTTTGTCTCTGTGCACCCAGCGGTTGTCAACAAGGATGTGATGAAGTAAGACCAGTGGCATGAGGAAAGGAGAGAAAGGGATATCTGAAATTCTTGAACAGGCTTGGAATGATTAATTGGGTTTGGTAATGGTTAACCACCATGGAATGATTTTGTCCTCGGCAAAGCATTGCAGAGAAGCCGTTGACTGTGTCATTCCTGGGTGGAACAATGACTCAAGAGGAGACAAATTTCATAAACAAAACCAAACATTAATCTGGAGCGCGTTGAGAAACTTTGGTTATAACCATGTAACAATATTAACTTTGTGCAGCAACATAACTGACCCTGTGTTCTGAACATCTATTAGGTTGCTCAGCTCCTCAGTCTGATCAAATGACATGTGTGTTACATTTGTATTTATATTACCATTCATTACAAATATTTAGACTTACAACAATGACAAGCAAAGCCACAGAGTGATTTGTGGTAGAAAATTAAGAGTGAAGATTTAATCATCGTAATCTTATGTTTATGACATGCTAGCTGGATTATTAAGTTAAACTAGGAGGAGACCAAAGTACAGTAGGATGGCATTAATTTACTTGGAAAGATTTTTTTCCCACTTAAATGTTACACTGTATTTTAGTTAACTGAGCTTAAAGGGGACATGTGCAAAATCCACTTTTTTAGTCGTTAAATGCACTTTGTTGTGTACTTGGTGTTTCAAGGAGTGCAGAAAATTTTAATTCAGTCTATTCTGGTGCTGCAGAAATATCTTTATATTCTGTTTGGGTCATATTTTTCAAACACTTTAGTTTTCTCTATTTTCTATGATGTTTATGAACTATTAAGTCACAGAATTTGTGACAGAACTGACAAATAATTTACCTGTTCCTATGTCTTACCAACTAACCAAATTGGTGGTCTTCATTCTCCTCTGGCTCTGGCTCCAACATGTAAGGTTGGATGGACAAYTCTTCCATTGTTGTCATGTTTTAGCTTGTAAATAAAAAAGTTCCTGAGCTGCTATACAGTATGTTTGTAAACAATGAACTGATCTGAAAGCTGAAGGGGGACAGGGTGTGAAGCGCCTCGTTTGGATTTAAAGAGACAGCATCAAAATGAGCTGATCTGAGACACACCACAGAAAAGTGAAAGAGGGGCTTGTGTATTTCCAGGTAGGAGGAATTTAGATCAAAACATTGCAGTTCCACTTTATATAGACCCCAACTGAATGATTACAATGTGAAAAAGAAGGATTTAAAAGCATGATATGTCTTGTTTATTGAGACAGGAAACAGGTGCGAGTTGGCATGGCAGCACTGACTAATGGAAACACAGGAAGGCAGGACACAGAAAATAAACCAGAAAGCAATAAATTTCATAATAAACACGAAAGATTACCAAAAAAAATTACCCAGAAAAACACAGCTTTTATTGCTATAAGCATGTCATTTCTTCATATGTCTAAAGTAAACAAACCAAAACAGCAACACCCTAAAAAAACTTTAGTGACACATTTTCGGTTTGAACTGGATCATTGTTAGCTTTTAAAGAACACCAAAATCTGCATCGTGCAACTTCCTTCTTGTTTTTTACCACAAGTCATCACAGGATTTACCACCAGAGACAGAAGAGCTGTGTATCAACGTCCACTTCAGAARGGAGGAAAACTGCACAGCAGCAGCACTGCTAGTGCAGCACTGCAAGTCTGCACGCAGAAATGTTTGTTTGTTTCAGCAGCAGCACTCAAAGTGCACTGTTTATGACAGAGGACCACAGCTGTAACTCCACACCATCTGGTTTTCATTTAAGGTGTTACAGATAGCCTAGTGTTAATGTGAAGGTACTGTGTGTTTCACGCCAAGGTATGTWCAGTATAATTACTTTCCTGACTAATTATTCTCTCTCTGCTATGTGTTAAAAAGGCAACAGGCCAAGTGCTTGCTATTAAATGTCCTCTCATGTTAGGGCAGAAAGGTTTACACTCACGCATTTGTCACACTTAATGTAAACAGATAAGCTCTTCTGGAACATGATGTCAAAGTAAGGTGCACTTAAAGGTTTTCTTTTACTTTTTTTACAGAAAACAGTTGACATGAGAAGGAGGAAGAGCATTAATAAAACACAGACTGATCAATATATGAAGGTGTGAGGTGAGAGGAAGTTCAAACTCACTCATCCATTAAAGATAATGATGACATCAGCTCCTGTGCAATCACACAAGATTAGGA
>NW_013952404.1:7991524-7993017 GCF_001266775.1 Austrofundulus limnaeus | reverse complement strand
TATGCGCACAGGGCCACATGTCCGGCTGCAAATGATGAGTGGGTGGAGGCAGGCGAGCAAAAAGGAAGTCATTATACTTCCTCACGTCCTGCAGCTGCTTTACACCTACTGACCACATGGACTAACAGGGAGAAAATAAATCACTAACAAACTTCTATTAGCAGGTGTTTTTCTCCACAAGCAAACATTTTTTTTTTGGAACTCCTTCACCACTTCTCTTTTTTCTTCTTCTTCTTTTTAGTTATTTGACATTTTATTTTTGAGGGGGAAATATTTCTCAATTTTTTTGCAAAATGAGGAAATATCCCAAACGACATCCCTCGCTAAGATGAGCCGCTCGGATACGAATGAAAAAGTCCAAAAGAAGGCAAAGCAGAAGGAAACCAGTCTAAAGTGAGTGTGCATGTGTGGGTGGAATGTGTGTGTGTGTGTGTGTGTGCGAGTGCATGTATATGTGTTCATGGCGTTATGCCTGTGTGCATATGCCTATGATTGAGTCAGGGTGCAGTTCTCTGTTTGAGGGAAACTTTGACAGCCTGGTGTCTTTGTTCTAAAGTTCAGACAGAGAAGCAGATGGCTCTTCTCAGTATGACTTAGCAAGCTAGCTAGCTGTGGAGTTCCACTTCCCTGCCTGCATGGGTGTCACTAACTGCTGTATGTTACAGAGCTATAGGTTAGGCCTGGCAACCATTAAGGTGGCCATTTATTTCAACAAAGGAGGTGAACATTATGTGGCCCCCACCATATTAGTGGTAAGGTTGCCAACTGTCCCTTAAACAAAGGAGATGTAATTACTCAAGCAAGCTCCTTCTTAGGTTGACAAAACACACTTTGTTCCTTATTTTTAAAAGTCCATGCAAATCTGTTTATCACCGTGATACTTGCTGATCTGTTCTTATTTAGGTCAGGTTTTAAGATATTTAACTGACCTGATGACATCAGCTTTACTGTGTTTTACTCTGTTCTTTTGGTTATCACCAGATTGGGATGTTTAACGACCAGGACAAGATCTGCTGGGAGTAATCACTCTTTTTGTTGTAATTTATCYCTGTAATTTTTCTTACTTTTGGCCTGGAAGTGACATCATGGTCTGATCTGTATGTTTAAACAGTATATAATATTAACCTAGAACTGCCTGTTAGCATAGATCAGACAGCCTGATGGCTCTGTGTTAATTTCTGTGTTCTTGTTTATTGCAAATGAACAACCTCAGCTGACCATTCTACAAAGTGCCTTTTTTCTTTGAACCATGTCCTTGTTAAATAGAAATTTCCACAACAACTATATGTTAAAAAGGTGAAATTTAATCATCGAAGATGTCGAACAAAGTAATAAACTGGTTGAAGCTACTAAGAAGTACGTTTTTGTCTACTTTTTGTCTATTAAATTGGACATTCAGGTGACATATCCTGCTTTTAAATCCTTCTTTTTCACAGTGGGGTTTATCACTATATAGCTGCACAGAAATTATTTTTTACTTAGAAATTAATTTC
>NW_013952404.1:7982340-7991363 GCF_001266775.1 Austrofundulus limnaeus | reverse complement strand
GCTATTGCCAGTATCACTCCACCCACTGTTAACAATAAGTGTTAATTAGGTATCAACGATAGCCATGTGATGTGAGTATCAGTCACATGGAGGCTGGGCTTAAAAGCCTGAATTTTGCCTGAAACTCTCAGACTGAAGAAGTCTCTTGGAGGAGAGACGAAACGTTTCATTAGAGAAGAACACGCCCAGAAGACCTATACAATTTTTTTCTATTTGATCATGGAAAATAGAAAAAAAACTGAATGGGTTGAAAAATATGACCCAAACAGAATATAAAGATATATTTGCAGCACCAGGAGAGACTAAATTCAACATTTCTGCACCTCCAAGTACACAACAAAATGTATTTAACAGCTAAAAAATGTGTTTTTTATGATTTGTCTCATTCAAGTCAGTGGTTCTCAAACTTTTTTGTTGAATCTAAATAAGCTATAAACACCAGAATTTTTGAACTTATAATGAAAGCCACAGTAAAAGGGAAATGGTTGTAAAACAGACTAATGTCATTATAAACAACAACACTATCAATGTTGTTTGGTATAAGCTTTATTAAAAACTTATAATTTCCTTTGTCAGATTTATTGACTCACATTTATTAGACTTGTTTCTGACTAAATAACAAGCTGCTTCAGGGTCATAATCTAATTTAACTTACTATTCAGAGTTTGTCATAAAGAAAAAAGTCTTCAGATGAGGTCGTTTGTTTTTTTACGGTTCTGCTCCTCCTGTAAGCCGCAAGAATCTAATCAGCTGATTTAGCATCCCCAACCAAAGCTTTGTTTCAAAATAAAACACTCCCACTACTCATGTCAAAACCCCATTTCCTTTTTGTTTTTCCTTTTAATAAAATAAAAATGAACGGCAGCAACACTTTTCCTCCTTTACACACTATCTCGCTCTTTCCCCTTTCACAAGATGTTTGGTCTTTAATGTATTTCAGAGAACATCTGCTAACTATCACTGAACCTCATGGGATTTCCATTTAGCCCAGTTAATTACTCTATCAAGCCAGGTTCATTATCATATTCCTCCTCTTAAAAAATGCAGCCGACACTGTGCGACTGTGGATGTGTGTATGTAGCATAGGTGTAAGGGTAAGGAGTGCACCAGACATCTTAACACACGGGTGTAAATGTATATGTGTTTGGATGTGCATGGCACCCTCTTAAACACATTCCTAATTGCAAGAGGTTCAGCCATAATACTTGTGTTAATGAAGCGGAGCTGTCTGTAGAAGCCAGCACTAGAAGTCAAGTGGGGAATCTGTTAGTTTGCTTCTCAGGGGAGGACACTGAGTTCGTATTAATCTTGATGAACAACAGCGGTGAGATTTCTGCTCATCTGCACCGCTCCCTGCAGAGGTTAGGTGACTGATGATAAATAAATTTTACGTTAGAACAAATCAAGTGACCTCTACAGTCAAAAGCTTATATTTGAATGTTTTTTAGTCATATAGCCACAAAATGTAATAATGGTAAGTTATAATGAACAATGCTTTGCAGCAGTAATGTTTATGATACCGAGTCACGTTGCAAAAAAATTCCTAAATTACAACATGCAGCTAAACAAACAAGCATTTTTTTCACAAAAGGTCAGATGTTTCCCGCAAAAATAAAAAAAACCAATCCTAAATAACATATTAAGGACACACAGATTCCCAAGTCTTGTACATGGCACAACACTTGATGAGTGAAGTGTCATCCTGAAAACTTCTGAGTGACTGATTTCTGTTTCTTATAGAAGTCATAAGATTCAAAGCATCGCCAGCTGTTCTGTTGAGCAATCATAAAAATAAAAATTAAAAAAGGCACAGATCCATCTTCAAAACCACTCTTGTTCCCTGACAACATTTTGAATAAAAAAGGTGGCAGGGTCGTAAACCAACAAGGCCTTAAAATTGTAAATACACTCATGTATTGTTGAAAATAAAACATTAAGCTGATGGCAGTTTTTACATGCAATAAATCATTTATCATTTCTTTTTAATTTTCCACTAAACTTCAAGTTTAAAGTGTGTGTTTTGATCCTGCGCACAGTTGCTAGGACACTGGAATAAAGGATTTAATAAAACCAAAACAATAGTTTAGTGAGCCTTCTAAAGTTTACAGAGTTAAACTCTATAAACTAAAGAGGAAGTGATGAGAAGATAAGTTTATTTTCTATTTAAACATAAAAACAGCATTTTAATAACAGCTATAGGTGACATAGATACTTTATTATGGTATAGTATTATAATGTATGCCTGAGAAACACATAATATTGGCCCTTTAAATGTATCCCTGTGTATTTTCACCCTATATTTGTTGTAGACCAATTACATTCCAATAACATGAATTTATTAAAGCAATGTATTTCAAACAGTTCCAGTTCTATCATCCYTGGTAACCYTCAAGTGTACCTCTAATGACGAGTTTGACAACTAAATTTCCAAATTAGCATCTACACAGAAAACTTTCTAGTCCGTGCAGTTTGGCTTCCTGTATATCAGTCTATAAGGCAGTGGGTGTTCACTGAGTGCAGAGCAGTAAAATCTACGCTTTGATGAGATTAGCTGAGTGGTGTACTTGAAATAACCTTTCATGAGCTGCCATTATTGTATTAATCTATTCTAAAACAATTTGGTTGAATTAATTAGGCCCTACATATTTCAGCAACACTCACAGGCTGCCTAGAAACAGATGGCTTTGAGGGTGAGCCACTCTCCAATGAACGTGTGTGGCTGAGGAGCAGAAAGAAAAGAGAGAGAAAGGAGAAAAGGGAATGCCGGAAAATAGTGAAGAAAATGTAGAAACTGAAAGAAAGAAGAGAGAAAGCGAAGCAACGTGACATCATCACCTCCGCATTGTGCACCTGACAGAGTGACAAATGAGAGAAAATGAGTCAAAGATTAGGAAAGGAGAGACCGAAACAAAAAAAAAAGTTGCACAGGGTCTCAGGTCCTAACGCTTATCAGTTCTCCTGCAGCTGACAGGAGATTTGTAGCTTAACAACAGTTGGGCAAAGAAGGCTATTATCTCAATCCTACAGTGTTCTGGATGGGTTCAACCTTGAACAGCTTGTAGATGATGAGCCCATCCATATGGTGTTTAAATCGCTCAGCGTTTCCTCAGCCATTAACCTTCAGGACTCCTTGCACTTSTCCTCTACTTTGACTGACAGCTCCGCATTGATTTTATAAAATATTTCTACCATTAAAACCATTCGAAAACAGGKATTCCTTCTGCATTTGCCACACCAWAAAGAGCTGAGATAGGAACTACCTGGGGGTCAAATATTCAAAATCAAAGGAATCAGCATGCAAAATCGAATTACAAATTTTGAAAATTTTGCTTTTTATGTTTTGCACGGGCTGACTCATTAGCACAGGTCAAATTTGCCGCCCTTGCAAATTATATTTAAAGAAATCAAACCAAATGAGTTACATGTGGTCATGTTGAACTCTGGCTCAAACAAACTGCTGACCATTCATGTCAGGCTGAAGGCTGGGATTCTTTCAGGGGCCTTTAAACACAAATCAACAACAGAAAAAAAAGCATTCAGATTTTCAGAAAGGCAATTATTGCAGATTTTTTTAACAAAGATATTCATAAATGTTTACTCCAAGCTTGTCAAATCACCRACTAATAGAATAAAGGCTTTTGTGYCATCATTATGACCCTGGTCAGACTTGGCACTGACATCCCTCCTGTGCGATCAGATTGTATCTAAAGAGCACTAAATACAAGTCTGAACAGCTTCAATGTACGTCGAAATCATCTTCACTCATTTTTACAAGTGGTTTGGGCTCCTTTTGTTATTTCAACATACAACTGGTTCTCTGAACTCAATTGGTCCTGAGACAAACCGCAGGATTTTGTTTTGATGTGACCCCACAAATGTAGTAAAGTTATTACCTGGAAGTCTCCTGGATATAAAAAAATAAATATAATATAAGACAATTAAAAAGCCATCTTTGGGAACATATTTGCAGCTGTTTTGGTTTCCAGTTAAAAGTTTTAATGAACAGTTTATCAGAAAGCTCTCAATCAGAAACATTAATTTGCAGTTGAATCGCCTGAGACGCATGTTAATGTCAGGTSTAAACAGGGCCTATCATTTTGTTTTGGAGGATTCTGATGAGTGAAAACTCTCTGCTGACTCACAGTCTAATTTTCACTTTTAAAGGGATGCACAGGAGTGCAAAGTTGTGAGGCCAGTTAGAGGGTTTTACAGACCACGGTGTGTGGATTTAAGAGCAGGGGAGCCTGAGTGCTGAAGTGCCGAGTTGTTTACGAGCTGCTGCCGCATCATGAAGGACAAGTTAATGGGTAGCAAAGAGGAGCTGGATAATAATGCACTTCGTGGCCCGAGTCCAGCCCTATCCTGACTTTTTACAGGAAGCGTGCTGATGAGGACACCCTCAGAGAGCAAGGACGACAACGGCGAAAGAGAGGGAGCAAAAGTAAAAAGAGAGAGAGAGAGAGGTAACAAAAAGGTGAAGAGACAGTTAAGAAAGATGATACAGAGCTTCTTGGGTTAGCTAATGCTGCCACAGTCCAAGTCCACGTCAGCTCATTTCAGCGACTGGGTAATGGACACCAATTCTCTGGCACCATCTTCAGAATGAGAGAAATTAAAGTTTTCCCTACTCTTGACTTGGATCGAGCGGTCGCAAATGATACCTTTTACCTGAGAGAGGGAAGACCACTTAGCTGTGAGAGTGACGTCACCGGCAAAAACCCTTTTAAGTCATAAAAAAATAGCCTGAGCTGGAAGCACAGCAAAGGAAARCAAGAACCCGAATCAATCTATTGTTTGTCATATGAAACTARCATTTAAAGTCACAGCGACACGGTGCTGCTCAGTATGAGTCGGGCAGAGCCGTCCCAAGTGGCTGCTTTTATTACCTTGTTGACACCAGCTGCTAGTTTTAAGCGCTTTTAACTGCTGAGTCTAAGCGGCGGCTCAAATCGCGGAATTATTGCCGTTATTCCTGCCCAGCTTTCTTTTTGGCAGCGCTTTTAAGCCCCGGACTTAACAACAAGCCTGAGTTTTATGCATTGAGACAGCTGGTGGGAATAAGGCAGTTGCCAGTGGCATAAAAACGCTGAATGTGTATGTATGTGTGTTTGCAAATGTAGGCAGCATGTGCCTTTGCGTGTGGGAGGGCATCTGAATATTAAAAACTGTCTTTTAAAACTTGCTTGTCCTCGGTCCAAAAATTGAAATTGCACATTTGTCATATTGGTCAGTTTTTTTTCTTTTTTGTAAACAAGGAGTTATCTCTTCAGCTCAGTATTTGGCATTAATCAAGGTGATTAAAATGCAGTGGAAATGTGACATACTGGAAACCAAATGTTACAGATTCCMCCTTCCTCTTCACCAGTTTGACACTCAACTTCCACTCTCGCCACACTGGCACGCTTCATTACTACCATGCCTGTGTGAAGTCGCTCGGCTCGACTTCCACACAAACACGCTCACAAAAGCGTGCGCCCGCCCCAACACACGCGCCTACCCTCACTTCACACACACGAACTAGGAAATTCTCTGTAGCAGCTGTACCTCTCCTTATGTGCAGAAAGTGTTGATCCCACTTCTTCTCTCACACACAGTGAACATATGTCAGTTAGAAACAACGCACACTCTGTATTCCATCTTGTGAGGGGAAAAGTTTTGCTCTGCTTTTCATGCGGCACTTCTCATTCCTCCCAAGTCTAGCGTAGAAAAGACCCTAAGTGAGACACGGAGGTGACCTTGCTGTGCGAGCGCGTGAGCGTGTGTGTGTGAGTGTCGTTACAAAGCAAGGATCTGAAATGCCTTTAGGTAAAACAAATACAGACTCTGATAGATGCCAGCAGCACCTGTCTGATTTACATCTTTTAATTGCAAATGAACAACCAAAGAAACACATCACAAGCCAGGAAGCTTCGAAATTTTTCACATAAACCAGCCATGCCCTGAATGCTTTTGGACTGCATTGTACGTAATAATGCAAATTCTGAATGGTTCTGCATGTGCACGCATACATTAGCWATTTCAAACTTTGTGCAAAGAGAAACAAAAGAAAAATGAGGAACATTCAAAAAAAAAACAATGCTCTCTATGTAATTTATAAGCTGTTTAAGGGGACATACCATGCAAAATACACATTTTTAGCCATTATATGCCATTTCTTGTGTACTTAGTGTCTCTAGAAGTGCAGAAAACTAGAATTTAGTGTCTCCTGGTGCTGCATAGTTATCTACATTCTGTTTGGGTCATACTTTTCAACCCTTTCCGTTATCTCTATTTCCTGTGACGTTTTCTGAACTATTAAGTTGGCAGCATGATGACYCAGTGGTTAGCACCTACGCCTCACAGGAAGAWGGTCCTGGGTTTGATTCCCAMTTCAGATCTMGGGTCTTTGAGTTTGCATGTTCTCTTCATGCCTGCGTGGGTTTTCTCTGGGTACTCCGGTTTCCCATCACATCCCAAAAACATGTACAATAGGCTGCCTTCAGGCCCAGGCCGCCCTTGAKAAAGAGATCTGTGACCTAAATGGGATCTGCCTGGTTAAACTATGGTAAAATAAAATAAAAACGTCAAATTATTTGCAACGAAACTGCCAAAAAAMGTCTGGACTTACCAATTACGATTRCYTCATCTTCARTCTCCTCTGGGTCTGGGTCAGATTCTGGTTCCAGCATGTAAGGCGGGATGGACAAGTCTTCCATTGTTGACATTGTTTCGTAATTTGTAAAATAAAATGTTTCTGCACCGCTATATACCTGTAAACCCCTCTATCAAACTAGAATGGACAGGTCAGGAAGCTGGAGGGAGGTGGGGTATGAAGCACCTCGTTTTGATTTAAAGAGACAGCATCAAAACGAGTTGATCTGAGCCACACCTCAGAAAAAGGATGAAAGAGGGGCTTGTAGAATTGCAATAAGGAGGATTTCAGACCAAATCATAGCAGTTKCACTTTAWATAGACKCCAATTTAATGATTTAAATGTGAAAAATAAGAATTCAAAAGAAGGAAATGTGAACTTTAAGTGAAACGCTTCTGTTAGCATGCTAATACTGCAACATGTACATCTGGTTTGAAGTCAAAATCTACGTAATCCAGCAGAAATATCAGAAGCAAATATTTAGCAATCAGATATAAGCTTGTCAAATACATGAGCAGATTCTAGATTTCGGGTTTTTTGTTTATTTTAATTTAAAAAATATGACTATTTTCTGTCTCAGCCTGCATGTCTGGCATTGCTACAACTCTTACCATTAAAATGACAGGCTTCACTTCCAGATCTCTTTACCACTTTTTTAATAAGTCAACAAATCCAGTAACTTTTTGGACGGTTGACAGCAGCACACAACTGATTTCAAAGTGACTTCAGTGAGTTAAATTCAAAAACTCTTGTTCCAACTTCAGGACAACACCTGCTCAAATGATACTACACATTGTCTACAAATCTTCTGTTATCATATTGTCCTCAAAATATATTTTAATGTCGTTTTGCTTATTTAAATGTTATCTTTTTCTAACTTTGTACTGAGGAAAACGATTGATTCAAACTGCAAGCTATTCAGTTTGTCAAACTTTTTTAACACGCGAAAAAAACTTAAAACATTCAAGATAGAAAGTGAAGAGAGTAAAGAAAATAACTAGTTAAATCCTCTTTTTTTCTAAAGTTTACTTGTTCCTGTGATCAGACGGCGCGAAGATGGTCTTTGATTTAGGAGCACGGCACCACTGCTGGCGAGCTCCGTGGTACCACACACCGACATGCTCACACTCACACAGAAAACCCACAACCCAAGCAGCGGGAAACAAGAGAGGAGCAGCTGCGAGTTGCACTCATCAGTTCAGACTGAGGGAGAAACAAGCAGGCTGGTAAACAGACACAGATGCACAGAGCTGAGCAGAACAGAGAGTGGGAGAAAGAGGAAGGTAAACCCTTTCACAATGGGAAGGTACCGACAAAGTCAACAACTCTGGCTGCGGAAAAGCTACTGTACACAACAGAAGTGGCAACTGACTATCAGTGACTTGAGCGGTAAGTGAGAGCTCAGTCCATCCATTTTTGTTTTTTTTMMTTTTTTTTTCTGAGTACTTGTCTTTTTTCTTTGGTTGTGCCAAAACCGTGTCACTGTGAACCACACACCTTTACAAAGGTCAGCTAATCATAACTCCATCCTAAAACAATCAATCCAATTCTGTACAGGAATCCAATGAGCAACATTCATCTGCCAAGACCTCCTCATGTGATAAACACACACACACACACACACACACACACACACACACACACACACACACACACGTCTGCAATTTCTCCTCCCGTGAGACAGACACTCCCACCTGGGAGCTTATAGACCTGTCGGAGTTCACTTGCTCACTTTTTTTTCAGCCTCATAGATTATCTTTTGAAACCATCACTCCCTGAATTTTGATATTTTGCACAAAGGCTGCACTGAAAAACCTGCTGCAAAAAACAACAGACCTTTGTGGACTGATAAAACTTTTTTCTTTATATATAGTAACCAATTTCAATGTAAGATCTACTCAAAAATATATTTAACCATGCTGTTGACCTTGGGTCACAATGACCCACGAGTATGTGACCCAAAGGCAGTAAGAGGGTTAAGTATTACCTCATAAAAAAGATAATTTTAAGTATACTTAACTTAATTTGTTCAATAATATTCAGTTTATTCACAATAAACCATTTTTGTGCAGTTAAAGAAATTGTTTGAGTTTGTCAGAGATCTGAAGTCTGTTTTTTAAGAACAGTTTAAATTGAATTAACTTATTAGGTTTTACAGTGTCTCAACCACATGATATCTCAGAAGGCAATAAGATGTAGATTGTGTTCTTTACCATGCACAAATTAAGAATTCAGTACAACAGTAGATAAAAACGTCCTTGAAAAGATTAAAAGACAATAAAGGAACAAAAGATTCCTGTTGTAATTTTAAAGTAACCTTTAACATTGTAGCCATTGGGCCTCATGCAAGAACCGTTCGTATGCACAGATTTGTTCTTAAATTGTGCGTACG
>NW_013952404.1:7973272-7982215 GCF_001266775.1 Austrofundulus limnaeus | reverse complement strand
GTGTGTGTGTGTGTGTGTGTGTGTGTGTGTGTGTGTGTGTGTGTGTGTGTGTGTGTGTGTGAGCGCACAAGCAAGGATCTTTGTAGCCCGCAGGAGGTAGAAGTGAAAGACCACCGACTGAACAACGAACCAGGTGGTGAAATCAAAGTGAAGACAAGGCGGTCCAGCAACTGTTAATCTCAAACAGCCAAACTTCAGGGGGTTGGATCTGTGCAGCTGCTGCGAAAAAACATCTGAGGCTCTGAGAGACAAACATGTTGCAGCTAAACAAGAAAAAAAAAGAAGAAAAAACATTATTTTCCAAGCTTTCTCAAACACTGAATACATTTAGCTACTCAGTCTTAATCAATGTGTCAGTCGCCAGAAATACCTGTTTTAACTTCTTGTTTTTTTTATTTTATTAGTGATAATTATACTGGCTTTTCACATGTAATATTGGAAGTTATTGTAACAGAAACAGATTGAACAAAAAGAAAAATCACATACAATAATCGGACCGAGTAACCACCGAATGGCTCTATTTCACTTTTGTTATGGCAAGATTTGTGTTTTTTGTTAGTTTTGTTTAGAACTTTTGGTGTTTAAGGTTATTCTTCCTTAAGTTTTGCGATTTCTGTGTTTTCATTCTTTCAGCTTCCCTGTGTTCCTTTGTGCTGTCACTCATCTTATAGTTGTTCCTCAGTGTTAATCAGGCCACGCCCATCCTTACCTGCTCCCTACTTCCCTGTCACAGCTGCAGCCACTTCTCTCATTAGCCTCACCCTGTTTATYCTATCTGTATTGTTCTCCACTTCAGCAGAGCATTGTTGGTTCCATGCCACAGTTTTGGTCCTCCTTGGGGTTTTTCCTGTTTTGCTGCCACATCACCTTTTTTTGTTTGATGATAAAGAAAAGGGTTTTGATCTGAGATCCTCGAGTCCTGTCTGCATTCTGGGTTTAAATCCTCCTGCCTGGTATAATTTGGTACCCGTGAGTTGATGGACAAATTCTGTGGAATTTGAAGTCCTCATCATCTCCACGTTTTCCTTAATTTGAAAAAAACAAATATTGACATAATTTATTTCTTATGCAGTAATTTTTAATGTTCTGACTGACATATAAATCTTAAAAGATTCTGGGTGGGGTATTTCTAAACCAAGTGGCTCAGAGAACTTTTCATCTTCTTTACTTTTTGTCATCACCTTGAAGGCGAAACAAGCACTGAGACTCTGGTGGACCCACAGCATATTCTCAATTAGCTGCTCCAAAGTTGTGCCTATTAATTCTATCTTAGCTTCATTAATTCACATTTTTGCATCATCCCACTGTCCTTAATCATCATTTCTGCCTTTGCCAGCATGGCCTCTGGTGGCCAGATACAACTAGGGTCACAATGTGTTACCCCGGCACTCTGGGGGGCACACCATCATGCATGCATACGTAGAAAATATAAATATTAGCACAGATCATCCATCTCAATTATAATGTTGGACTCGTGTCGTAACATTTCTCCTGCTTGAATGAGTAAGTCAGCATGAAACTAACATTTCAGACAACAGCTTCAGTGCAGAAACCTAACCTTGCGAGGCTGAAGGAGTGGTCTGTGAAGAAACCGAAAGTCTATCAGCGGTGAGAGGAAGCCAAACTGGGACGCCTTCGAGAAGCTAGCTGAGAACTTGCCCTGGCCGTTGTGTGGTGATAAAAGACCTGATAACTATGAGCTCAGTTCAAGAGGATGATTCAYTGGAAATCACTCATTGTGCAGATCTGAGCTGTTTGAGTTATTTGAATYCCAAATGGTTCCAATTTGCTGCGTGTGAAGGGGTGGGGAGGGTGGTGGGTTGCCACACAGAGCAAGGCCATCGCACAATGGAAACTGGAGAAGGTAATCTGATGGAAACCTGTGAATGTTCCTATCCCCGCTCACTAAAGGTTAGCTTTCTTCACTGCCTCACCCCTGGCTTATAAAACTTGTTATTCATTTCGGGTGGCAGAAACACAAGAGAATGAATGTATAACAGGAAAATTATGATGGGAAGTATTTTTTAGTTTCAAGTAGATTAAAATAACTTTACTCCTTTATGTCATAGGAAGGCAGCAAATAGATTAAATGTGCTGACTCAGCTGAAAAGGTTTATCTTACAATAGTTACAAAAAATAATCATACTGATCTTGAGAAACTGTCAATTGAAACCAGCTATTGGTCATATGATTGTATTTGAAATTTCCTCTAATATAAATAAGCTGCTTTCTGTATGCACTGTCTTTATCATTCTTCTAGTTGAAGTAAGATAAATCCTGAGCAGAAGGGGTGTAGGTTGCAGTGGAGAGTGGGCAGGCAGGTGAGTAATTTTCCTTTATCGATTAATCATTGATGACAGATACATACTTAGGAGATCCAAGCTGATACAAAGTAACAAGACGTCTTTCTAGCGATTGGTCATCAGTCTGCTCAGAAATAAACTATTTCTTCTAACTGAGGTCCATCAAWGATCTGTCTACAACAAGATACCAATAGATCATAACATTCCACAGAACCCCAATTCAAAAGATCTGAACTACCACTTTAAGATCACTGGCTGACCTTGCTATACGTTGCTGTTACACAACCTATCTTCTTGATTAAATCTTTTTATCGTTCTCTCTCTCTCTCTATCTCTCTCTCTCAAACAGCACAAGCAAATAACCCAGCCATATGGCCTCTACTCATATAAAAGCCATTTCATCTCTTCAATGTAAGACGAAAGGCAGCCTGGGGGGTGTGGTGGGGTTGGGTGGGGATATCCCTCTGACTGCAAGCACATCGAGAAACCAGCAAATAGCACAGTCCAAGCTTTTAGCATTGTGACAGAGCAGATGTTAAGAGTAATGACAGTGACGATTACCCAATGATTGTAGCAGTGTAAATCAAACCAACCAAAGTGGTGAGAGAAAAGGACAGTGGTGGAAGAAGGGAGGACTCTGCAATGAAACAAAGTGCACATTGTTTTGAGATAAACTTACTATATTCAGCTGTGCTTTGCTGTCCTTCATCTGTACAACTGTAGCTGAACAAACAAGGATGGAAATTCTGAGAAGTTAGTCCCTTCCATGTTTTGTGGTGAAGGTGGTGATGCTAGMGTTGCTGTTGCTGTTTATGTGAGCTAAAGTTATTGCTGTGTTGCAAGCTGCTCCCTGAGGCCCTGAGGCCAAAGAAGCTAAATAAAGCCCCCCCCCACCCCCCACCCCATCTAAGAGCATGATGACACATTTCTTCTTAACATCTCTTAACAACATTGTTCATCTCAGAGTTCACCAAAGCCTGCGAGGGGGCCACAAATTGGGAGTTAACACACTTTGCGGCAAAAGGCTCCTAGAAGTGCATGCATGTCCCTCTCCATTACACTGCCGTTGCCTTGATTGTGTAATAAACTTTATTCAGTTAAGCGTGAATTATTGTTAATTGAACTAAAAAGTAATTTTCTTAATTGAAACCGAGAGGGGAGGGGCAGCCCAGATTAACGACGAGAAGGAGCGCTTCTTTTCTCACTCTCACTCCCACACTGTTTCCCCGACTTTTATCTRGTCTAATTCTTCTCCCCCATTACAGTTTTCATTATAATTTCTTCCCCTCTTGCAAGTGCAATAAAAAGTCTGTAATCTACTTAGTTTCACAACTTCAAATCAAGAGAGGTTCATCCTGAAACGGTTCTGCGGATGATGCTGTGTTCTGTTTGTGAGGCGCCAAGTGTAAAAGAAAATGCTTAAAATGTCCCTTACAGATTTTATTATTTTGTTCATTTTCTGAGTGTAAAATCCTAGTTAAACATTTTACAAACATTTTCTTGTTATTAGCTCACTGTTCATACATTTTGCTAATATTCAGTAAATATTAAATTTAAAGGTTGAATAATACTGTAAATCTATATGTAAAAATGAAATCTTAAATGCAGTTTACATTTAAGAATTTCAGAATGGAACGCAGCTTTTGCTGTTGGTGTTTGGCTCTTTTTACGACATCCTCATCTTGAGACAAAAGCAATCGCTAAAGCAGCGATAATGCTTCCCTACAAGTCATCCAAKAAGCAGTTGTGGCCGGTATACTACATACTACAGTTCAGGTACCATCCATATTGTTTCCAATAAATGCATTTTGAATTTAAATTTTAAATGCCATCTTCAGCAACGTTAGCAGCATTGGCAATATTAGCAGTGTTAGCAGCATTAGCAGCATTAGACATGTTAGCTTTTGCTATTGTCTCCGAATAATGAAGTCGTAACAAGAACCGTGCACCAACAGCAATGGCTGTTCCGAAATTGTAAACGTTAAAAATTAGGCACAACATTTAGGATTTAACTTTTACATTTAGATTTACATATTCAGATTTAGAATTTAGCATTTACATAGATTTTTTTCCTTTCAGTGAAAATGAGGGACAGTGAGCTAAATAACAATAAAATGTTAGTAGAAATTTTTTTATTTTACATTCGGAAAGTGAGCTAAATAATGAAAAACAGTTAGTGACATTTTTAACATATTATTGTATATTTGGTGCCTCAGCTGTTTGGTCTGCTTTCAAAATGTGTCTATTCACCAGAAATAACTAAAAAAAACWCTTAATTGTGAGCATTTGCACATATTTGTCCAAATTGGACTGTCAAACAGCTGATAAATGTTATCAACATATCAACATCAACCYATGATAATTACAGTGTCTAGTCCTTTTAAAATGCAAGTAAAATATATGTTTTGCACAATGRTGAAGTGTAATTTTTGACTTTTAAATTKAYSTGAGTCTGRGGTTATTATGTTTGTTTTCTAAAGAGTTTTGAGGTCACAAGATTTCTGTTTAGCTACATACTGTAATTCTGTGGATGACGTTACATTGGCTCRAAGTGCAATTGTGAACAATCCTGGAATCAACAACCAACAAACTGATCTAAATGCCTTTGTCTCCTCGAGGCTGTACTGCTGCAATGCTGTTCTAGTGTGTGCCCATCATTCCAGAAAAAAAACCCTTTCTGACAGTTCAAGATGCTGCAGCCAGAATATTGATTGGATCTGCGAGAGGAGATCACATTTCAGGCTCCCAGCACAAGTTCCATTGCACAATAAAAAAATGTCAATAATAACTATTAGTTTGGATGTCAGCACTTCCAGAGCCACGGTGCCATTTTTTACATGATTTACAATTTCAGATTTACRTTTTGTCCTTTAAGTCTCTGGACAGTGCTGGACTTGAAACTCACATATAAATAACTGTTTTATTTCAAAAGTCACCACTTTTCAAATATAAACTGGAGATAAGATAAGCTACGAGGAATTGAGCAACAATTCGAAATACAACCGGAGATCCCGCAGAGTTTCAGGAAATGGCTACTTTCTAATTATTATGTGTCGAACAGAGAGAATGTTCTGGTCACCGTGCTAAGCTAAATATTATTTCATACAGAGCAAAARCACTGCCCTGTACGGCAGGTATACTGGCTGAGTGGGAGGAAGTGATGCATATTGACTTTTCATTTGTGTCTTGCTGACTCCGCTGACAAAAACAGACCGAAACGCTTCCAGCTGTTGAACCTCGAGCAAACAACCCCGTTCGGTCGTACATGATTCAGCTGCATTTTGTTCCTCAAATGAGCTTTTTTTAAATCTTTTTCATTAAGCACTTCCGTTTCTCAGCAGCCAACAATTGTGAGTCATCCAGCAGAAGAAGGAGCTACATGACACTCCAAGTATTATCACAGTGATACACCTCTGAAACGCTTGGTGTGTTACGTGTAATGCAACCAAATGAGGCCTGCAGATGACACGGATGCTCGTGTTAATGAGAATTACGAACACAATAAAACAAACATTATCCAGCTTTTCGTGAGGATTTCTGGGCATTAACTCGTGACCCTTTGGAACGCGAAGGTGCTTTTCATGGAGTCTGAGCCATCCAGCGCCTTGTCAGTCAGAGGGGCAGTGGGGAGAACAGGGTATGGGGGAGGAAGAAGAGGAGGAGATGGGAGGAGGGGGAGATGAAGAGTGCCATTACCAGTGTTCTGGACTCGTGTCTTCCCAGGGTGAATAATTATGTCTGACATGTCATGAATAGGGGAGGACATTATCGCTGTGATCCTCTGTATCCCCCTTAGTGCGTTCCCTCACACACACACACACACAAAGAAATACACACACAAATTCGTATCAGGGCCCCTCTGAATGATTTAGGGGGTCTGTTAATAATGCAGGGGCTCCTAGAGCTAATTAMGTAAGTAGCAAAGGGCGCCGGCTGTAACGCCTCAGTTCACTGATACAAGCTGTAAAGGAATGAAACATRGACGTGCGCACACACAGAGTTTGGATTTCAACCCAACCACAGCCCCATAATCGAACCTCTGCCATCATTGTTTCATTAAGGAACAGATAAAARGTTTGATCAGGCTCATGTTTCTTTGTACAACTTGACTGCAAAGCTCTACTGTACGTTATATGATCCATTACTGTACTGTTTCCTTAGGGAAGCTGGTTTTGGATTATTACTTAAAAAGATCCTGATATAAACAAACACTCTACCAGTYAGACGTGCAAATWTAAAGATTACCAAGTGTTTAATATTTGACGAGAATGAAAAATTAATGGGAACTGTATCAAACTGGACCCTGGAATATTTTGYCGAGCAATAACAGCAGAAAAGGACCAGGGATCATGAAGAAATCAATAGTGAGTCATCACCTTGAGAGGAAGCAGGAGGGGAGCGAAGGTGGGACTCATCACGTGTACACAGCCCGACTATCTCTCTCTCTCTCTCTCTCTCTCTCTCTCTCTCTCTCTCTCTTTCTCTCTCTGGCGCCATCGCTGTCAGACCTGTAAGAACAGCGGCAGGGGGATTAGAGAGCTGTGGGGGCCCACAAAGAGCTCAGCCGACCTCCAGACGAGCCCTCCTGAGACATGCTGCTGTAACGAGCCAACAGGGTCAGGATTACTTTGTCAGTCTCGCTGCTCACAAGATTTGCACTTTAGGAGCCCAACCGACTTCTTCGACTACAAACTCAAACACCTCTTTTCTGATTTATGTTGCCTTCAGGCTATCAGACATTATGTCTTAAAAAGTAACCAATTTCTTAAAATWGTGCTTTGTAGCCATAAAGTTGATTTACTTGACAAGTTTTTTTACCTTTAGAGCTTTATGACACTCTTTTTGGACAAAAAATGTATAACGCATGCCTCTACTAAAGTAATCATTTTAACAAAAATAATTTAACTTCTAATCAAACATTAATAATACAATGAGAAATTAATTTGTAGTACTTGTTACATCTAAAACTGAAATTCKGCTGAAACAGCAAATATAAAATCGAAGCAAAAATAGAAAAAGAATGTTCTGTTTAGAACATTTTAGAAATTTTTAACAAAATTTAAAAGATGGTTGTTTTAGTCTTTCATTTGAACTTTGAATTATTTTCAGCTTTTGACCCATAAAATAACAGAAAATCAAAAACTATTCATTTTTTATTATTATTTTTAAGTATACTAACCTCACTCTTTTATGACAACAAAGAAATAAATTCTTGTTAGCASTTTTAGCAAGATTCATTTTTGCTCTTTCATCAAATTCTTCCCACCAGTCTCCCCATATTCCAGGTTTAATAACTTTTCAAAGATGAAAGCGTTTAATCCATGGAATAATTATTACAAGGAAATTATTTATTCGATTTATGAGGTTTAGTTGTGTGTGGTTCAGGGTGGATTAATGTGAGGCTGCCCTAAATAATCTAGATTTGTGTCTTTTATCCCCAAGTTCCCTGTAGAGAACACTTGTTGACAGATTGCTCATTAGTGTGGGCCGCAAACTTTCAACACTGTCTGCAAATTCAGGAGTTCTGCAGGCCTCTCCTGTCCCGCAGCAGAGAGAGAGAGAGAGAGAGAGAGAGAGAGAAAGAGAGAGAGAGAGAGAGAGAGAGAGAGAGAGAGAGAGAGAGAGAGAAGGTACGAGCCCAGCTGAGTTCCACCTGCATGTGATACCTGTGGCCTGAGGGTTAATGGTATCTAATCACAGCTTCCACAGGTAAGGAGAGCAGACAGCATGGCACCGCGTGGAATTCCTCCACTATCACAACAAAGAGCAAGCCACAGTGAATCCACAGAGATATWATGCACTGTGGGCTTACATACCAGTGCAGACGCTTTATAATCAGTCATGCTGTCTCGTATCAGGGTGTCTCACAGGTAACACAAAATTTACATGTGTTTATTTTAATCCACATCTAAAATAACAGTGTTCAGTCACCTGCTGAAGRGCAAACAATAACTGTAGATTAACCCTCATTCATTTCCACCATCAGATTCCTAAGCGTTTGAAGCCGTTTGACCTCGTCCTCACCTCTGTAAGACGCAAACCTGTCAGACATAAAGGCTCGCAGGGTGGGTGGGTAGGGTGGGGGGGGGTGCACAGGCTGAAAAGGCCAAACCTCCCCGAGGGAGGGAGACAGAGGAGGCGGAGAAGAAGCAAGAGAAGGAGAAGAAGGACGGGTGTCTACAAAGCCCTCTTATCCTCTCGAAATCAAAGCGCTGCACTCCCAACATAAAGTATTATCAGACTGATTTAAGATGAAGGCTTGTTAGAGGCAGTAGAACTGGGGGAAGCAAAGAAAGAAAGTTTCACCACTGGGCAAATCAACACACCTGACTTMACTCTCCTCTCAGACGCTCATTACGATGATGTTAGCAGAACTGCTAAATGACTCAAAACGAAGAAAAATACGTTGGAAATAGAAAACAAACTCGCACCGGTTTTTCCTCGTCTCTAGATCTGACCTGTTTCTAAGACATGAGTGGCTCTCAGGTCTTTTATTTGCTTTCTAAAAAGGAAGTATTTAGGATGTAGGCCAGATGGGTACACAGCACTATTGTATGGTTGACAGAGAGATGACCTTGTTGTGTGTGTGTGTGTGTGTGTGTGTGTGTGTGTGTGTGTGTGTGTGTGTGTGTGTGTGTGT
>NW_013952404.1:7967180-7973146 GCF_001266775.1 Austrofundulus limnaeus | reverse complement strand
CACACACACACACACACACACACACACACACACACACACACACACACACACACACACACACAAAACATTTCTAGAACCATACTGTAATAACATAGTATAATGAAATGTCTGTTTGTTTCAAGTAAGCTTAAAAAGAAAAAGAAAAAGTTCATTTGTAACAGGAAGTTCATTCCTTATTTCTCAAAGATGATATTTAGCTACAACCTGTGAMTTAAGAGTCTGTCTGGTGGTTTATGGGATATTTTGCTAACAGACAGACTAAACTAATGGCCGCACCCCATCCATGGCAATGGGTGGTAATGACATTATACTTTACTTATAGATAGATTGATCTAAGCTCTGCACAATATATATTCCAAAATAAAAGTCTAAATGGCAACTTCAATTTTACAAAGATGTATGATTTTCATGTTTTTAATAAATATTGTTTTGCTGTATTTTATATGAAATTAAACCACAGTTTTGTGCAAAGAATGGGAAAGTAACTTATGATTCCTCTATGTGTCTTTAGATTTAATCAGTACTGATGACATTATACTGTATTTGCTGTCGTAATGTCTGTATGTTGTACAACAGGCCATCAAAGGAATGCGGAACAGTACTTTTCACCACGTTGTATTTAAACTGCAGCTAATTTTGTTTATTTCCTACAGCTAATGTGGAAAATAAATATTTGAAAACCACTTTGAAAAGAAACTTTACTATTTCTTGTCCTCTGACAAGCGTGAAGCTGAAAAATTTGCTCCATCCTGACTCCTGTCAGCACTCCCAAAGGAGTACTAACCCGCACCCCCCCCCCCCACACCCCCATCTGTTATAGGGCCTGCTCAAGAAACTGAAATAGAGTCATCAATGTGAAGTTCAAAGCAACACTTTAATTAAGATACCTGGAAATTCTTTTTAGTTCATGCTTTATAACGAGCTGAAATCGGAGGAGAAAGAAGACAATTGCTAGAAAGGAGAGGCCAAACTGGAAGGAAAATAAAATTTGTCATTCAGAAAGTGCAAAGACAACAGCTGGTAAGGTGCAAATTAGATCTAGGAGTTCAACAGGAAGACATTTTTTTAAAAAGGGAAAGTGTTCATAAGGCTGCAAACGAGGTGGGCATTTTTCAGCTGTGCAAAGAGTAAATGGCTCGGCAGGCGCCTGTCACTCAGGGGACCAGCATGGGATGATCAGCAATGATGACGGGGGCACAGACCTATGTCAAGATGCCAAAGCCAGCTGTCAGTCAAACCCCTCTGCCTTGTGGCATGACAAGGATGGGTTTCAGTCCTGCTAAAGAAGGGTTTAAAACAGGAATAAAATACTATGGGAGCGCAGGAGGGTGTAATAAATTAAATTTATTTTTATTAGGTGAAATGATTATACTTCTACTTGTTTTCTGCTTGGCCTTCAGAGGAGCAGGACGTGCTTTCGCTCTCTCTTCTGAATGCCCCCCTCTGATTTTAGTTTCAGCAAAAATAAAAGAATGCTTCTATTCCTAATATAGGCTTCACCAAGCAACCAGTTATCTTGGGGAATAAAAAAATGTGATGTTCTTAATAGGCAATGTGACACTGAGTGAACTGACAGCCAGAAAAGGCCCACATGACTCATCTTCCAGCTATTGTGGATTGTAACCCCTCAGGCCTCAGGAGATTTCAGAGGAATGACCCAAGAACCAGCACACAAGAACACAATAGAGAAAGAGTCTGTCCTGCAGTCAGTGTATTTGCTGGGACTGCAGTCGAGCTGTTTCCAATTAGTGATTGTTGACTCTTCGCATTGGTCTACCACATCATTTCAAGTAAAATGCAACTATAGCTTGAAACCACAGTGTTTGGTTTGGCCATGTGGAACTTCTTCCTCATCTCCTTTCTCCTGTCAGTGGTAATCCCGTAACATTTGTGTTTAATCTAGCCTTCTGCAGTGTGTTTCTGTGTTTTGCAGTGATGTAATGTTAAGAAAATGACATTCCAAACTCTAGTCTTTTAACAAACAGGCACACGCAAGATTATAATCTAAATTTGCATGTAAAATCGGTTGCTAAATTGCCATTTTATATCTTTTAAAGTTGTGTAAATATGGGCTAAGTTCTTTTTTTTTAACCAAAAGAGTCTGTTTTCTCTGCTACTTAACTGTTGGCCTCACATTTGGTGCTTTTATAGGTTTTTTTTTCCTTGTGATAGATTGTGTTTTAGATTATTTAGTTTTAATCCCAAGTTATTTTCGTGTCTACACCTAAGGAAACGGTAGGAAAAACCCAAAGAGCAGTTCACAAGAGCAAACTCAGTATTAAAACAATTAAAACAAAAAAACCCAGCCTTCACTGATGGAGCATTGGATGTCGTGATTTTCACGTTCCAAATATTATAAATCAAATCAAATTTGGAATTTCAACTTGAAAAGTGGCAGATTCCTGACCAATCCCAGCCACACAATTCAATAGGGTTAACTTGTGTGTAAAGAGTTGGGATATCTATGGTTGTAAACTATTCATATTTCCGTCTGTCAGTTTCTAACTCATTAAATTAGTTGCAGACATTCTACTTCTGTTAGGAAACATGTTATGTTTGCATCCATAAACATGTAGAAAACTTGTATTATTATCAGCTCATAACTCCAATAAAAATGTACCCGAATACTGTGCACAACAATTGGCAAATCCTACTGGTTTCCCAAGATGCAATTGAAACTGGCTGATATGGATTGGTGTCCTTCCCAAACCCCAAATATGACTTTTAGGACTATTGGAACCCAACATGGTATCATCTCCTACCAGGGTGTTTGTGCTTATCATAGTCTTGAATCGTATAATAATACACTGTACACTGAGTGGCATTTGCATACACATCAATCCCTCTGGAAATTTACCGGTATCTTGACCCTCAGATATACATAATTCTCACAAAAAAAAATCCATAGTACTCTCACACAATTCAACAGGGGGTGATTTAGAATATACAAGCAGACTTTTGGCTGTTGGGACGGAGATAACAGCTTCTGCAGGGCNCCCCACCCCCACCCAGCTTTTTTTTTCACCTACCATCCAAAACTAAAGAACTATGGATTTGGTCAGCGGGTCTCTGAATGCAATTGACACTATTTTTTCCACACTTGGAATGAGGGGAACGTGGATGTCTGGGTGGAACGGCTGCTGCTGGACTTGTCTGATTCCTGGGGCTGGAATCTGATATGCCGGCATAACTTTCCATCGAAGATGTGGAAGATTTATATATATATTTGGATTTATGATAACGGGATTCCTGCTGATCGGCGGAGGAGGGTTCCAGATTTATCAAAAAGTGAAAGCGACCCTGACAGTGGTTTGGGCCTTTGAGGAGCTGTCAGGCACACTTGAAGGATTCTGCCAGGCTGGAAGCACACAGACTCTCAGCTGGGGGAATAATTCGCAGACTGGATGTGATTCAGATGAGGATCGCAGCACAGGAGCGAGCCTCCAGCATGAAAGGATTACATCTGGGTGACACTTCAGACGGTGAGATGCGAGGAAGACCCCAAATTTGGCTGATTGGTTGTTGTTGTTTTTTTTTGCCACTTCAGAGATTCAGTTAAGACATTTTAAAAGCAGCAGAGAGTTCAAGGCTGCTTTGTTCCAAAACAATTGGATTATCCATTTGGCTCTCAGTGGCACAGCCTTGATGGCAGTGTTTATCTCAATCTCCCCAGGATGGAATGTCAACAAAGAGCTTGATTCGCTCCCACCCCAATCACCCATGTTGGACCCGGCCCCGGAACCCAATGGCTGAGGAGGAGGAAACTGAACTCTAGAGAACTGAGCAGAGACGTTAACATCATGTAACTTTGGACTCTGGAGGGGGCCAGGGTTGGGTCCTAGCACAGACCCCCTCTCCCTCAACATCACCTACTCCTCTGAACCCGCCCCATCTTACCTCCCATTTATGTGTTGTTTGACCCCAGCCCCCTCCCCTCCTTAGCTGCCTTGCACTATGAGAGTATTTTTCAACGTATGTTTCTGTGTTTCTGTGTAAAACGTAGGATCAGAGCTCTTTTTTTTAAAACTCACCTTTCATATTGTGTGTATTCTAAGCTACTGCAAAAGGTAGCACACCGTAGTGTGAAAGACCTTGGACATTTGTTCCCCCTGTTTGTTATTGTGTGTGTTTCTCTAGACGGATGATCTAAACTGCAATTTCATTCTGCATTGCATCTTTGATGTTGTGTGTGAATGACAATAAATGCTTCTGATTCTGATTCTGATCTGATTTTAGTTTCAGCAAAAATAAAAGAATGCTTCTATTCCTAATATAGGCTTCACCAAGCAACCAGTTATCTTGGGGAATAAAAAAATGTGATGTTCTTAATAGGCAATGTGACACTGAGTGAACTGACAGCCAGAAAAGGCCCACATGACTCATCTTCCAGCTATTGTGGATTGTAACCCCTCAGGCCTCAGGAGATTTCAGAGGAATGACCCAAGAACCAGCACACAAGAACACAATAGAGAAAGAGTCTGTCCTGCAGTCAGTGTATTTGCTGGGACTGCAGTCGAGCTGTTTCCAATTAGTGATTGTTGACTCTTCGCATTGGTCTACCACATCATTTCAAGTAAAATGCAACTATAGCTTGAAACCACAGTGTTTGGTTTGGCCATGTGGAACTTCTTCCTCATCTCCTTTCTCCTGTCAGTGGTAATCCCGTAACATTTGTGTTTAATCTAGCCTTCTGCAGTGTGTTTCTGTGTTTTGCAGTGATGTAATGTTAAGAAAATGACATTCCAAACTCTAGTCTTTTAACAAACAGGCACACGCAAGATTATAATCTAAATTTGCATGTAAAATCGGTTGCTAAATTGCCATTTTATATCTTTTAAAGTTGTGTAAATATGGGCTAAGTTCTTTTTTTTTAACCAAAAGAGTCTGTTTTCTCTGCTACTTAACTGTTGGCCTCACATTTGGTGCTTTTATAGGTTTTTTTTTCCTTGTGATAGATTGTGTTTTAGATTATTTAGTTTTAATCCCAAGTTATTTTCGTGTCTACACCTAAGGAAACGGTAGGAAAAACCCAAAGAGCAGTTCACAAGAGCAAACTCAGTATTAAAACAATTAAAACAAAAAAACCCAGCCTTCACTGATGGAGCATTGGATGTCGTGATTTTCACGTTCCAAATATTATAAATCAAATCAAATTTGGAATTTCAACTTGAAAAGTGGCAGATTCCTGACCAATCCCAGCCACACAATTCAATAGGGTTAACTTGTGTGTAAAGAGTTGGGATATCTATGGTTGTAAACTATTCATATTTCCGTCTGTCAGTTTCTAACTCATTAAATTAGTTGCAGACATTCTACTTCTGTTAGGAAACATGTTATGTTTGCATCCATAAACATGTAGAAAACTTGTATTATTATCAGCTCATAACTCCAATAAAAATGTACCCGAATACTGTGCACAACAATTGGCAAATCCTACTGGTTTCCCAAGATGCAATTGAAACTGGCTGATATGGATTGGTGTCCTTCCCAAACCCCAAATATGACTTTTAGGACTATTGGAACCCAACATGGTATCATCTCCTACCAGGGTGTTTGTGCTTATCATAGTCTTGAATCGTATAATAATACACTGTACACTGAGTGGCATTTGCATACACATCAATCCCTCTGGAAATTTACCGGTATCTTGACCCTCAGATATACATAATTCTCACAAAAAAAAATCCATAGTACTCTCACACAATTCAACAGGGGGTGATTTAGAATATACAAGCAGACTTTTGGCTGTTGGGACGGAGATAACAGCTTCTGCAGGGCCAGGAGAGCAGGGCAAGAAGGGTGAGGAGGGTGCATAATTATTTTCTTAGAGTAAGATTATCCTGTATGTATCAAAATTGGGGGGAAACTGGGTAATTTAATGATAATCCATACAACTTGAAATGCATACATTTCAAGTTGTATGCAATTGGACAACAAATGCATACAACTTGAAATGTATGCATTTC
>NW_013952404.1:7962207-7967170 GCF_001266775.1 Austrofundulus limnaeus | reverse complement strand
CCCTCTTCATCACAAAGGAGGAGGAGGAGGATGACACCCCCCCACCCCCACACACACACACACACACACACACACACACACACACACACACACACACACACACACACACACACACGAACACACAGTGATGCTCTGATTAAGGTATAGTGCTCCATATGGTTTTTTGGGAGGGTTTTGGGGAAGGATTTATATGTTTTTTAGCCTTTCAGTGAAAAGCCTTGAAAAAGCCAGCTTAGCGCAGACTAAAGACCCTCTCTGRATAAATAATATTAGAAAATAGCCTGGGCGAACAGGGGTCAGACAGGGTCGGATGCGGCCTGCCAGCAGAAGGGGCTCGAAACAATGAGAACGCATCATGAGGCTGCCGCATGGAGCTCTGGCCTTGGAGCTGTGGAGTTAGAAGACAGACAGCAGTGGGCTATTCTGTCTTCATAAAGGAGGGATTATAAACCACTGACAGGATGTGCGAATCAAGACGACACACTCACCACACAACGGGACTAGAAAGAGACYCCGCAGGGGGCTGTCAAGACAGAGCCAGAGCGAGCAGTGAGGATTACCATATAATGTTGAAAGATTATGAAGACTGATGAATAGATTGAAGCTGTTAGATAACTTGCCACTGTGAGCAACACACATTTTTATGCTGTTTTGTTCGAGGTAAGCAGTTTGTTTTCTCTGCACAAATATAAACATTTAAAGGGACAGTTCAGATGTTTTTTCAAATGAGGTTCTCAAAAAAATTCTAAGTGCTTTAATATAAACATGATCAACACATTCTCACTCCCTACTCGTCGTAAATGGACGCTCGATCAGGCTTCCTCTGTATCACCTTTTGACCCCCATTTTGTCAATAATTGATGCATTAGATTAACTCTTAGGGATCTTACTGGTTAAGTTTAGGTAGTAAGGTAGGGTATGGATGTTGGGGTTAGGGTTAGCTGTAGCACATTTTATGTTTTTCAAATATAAGAAAACAGGTTCCTCGTCCTCATTTTTATGTTGTCAYTTAATGACAGTGGGGGGTTACCCGATGCGTCAGTAAAGAAGCAGACTGGGCAAGTCTGCATATATGACCAGCAGGGAGTGAGAACTCACTGAAATGGTTTTTCAACCAAATAAAATCCGGGTCTGGCAATGACAACCATGTTTATATGATGGCATGCCACAACTGGCCTGGTTGTGGTTTGGTTGGCCCGTGCACGGACCACCTCTGGCAAACCACATCTGGACCACCAAAGGGCTGTCATTCTTTGTGCTATCCGAGCTGAGTATTAGCGCATTGCACAGGCCAGAACTGGGCCAGCAATTTTTATTTATTCATTTTTTGCTATAAGGGATTTATGTACAGTYTGTTTTTTCAAACAATTCACAGGATTCTGTTATAACTGTTCAAAAATGGCGATTCTGAAAGGAGGCAGTGGCCCAAAACATCACTCTAACAAACTGAGCAGTGGAAGTTTTGTTAGACAGCAAGCTTTTTTGACCATTTTCGCTTCTAAATTTTTACTCTACCACTATTTTTCCATTTCATAATCCTTGAAATATTGAAATATTCCTTCCAGAAGTGCTACTTCTAACCGATGCTGCCATTTGTCTTTATTTGCACCTTCATAAAACCGCTTAATTCCGCGTAAAGAAACATGCAGTCTAAAAACTGACACTGATTTGTAAAATAGAGTTTGCAAAAACCAACATGTCAGAAAATGAGGGAGCAAAATCAAGAATGTAAATGCTTCTCACCTCCACAGTTGAATGTTGTCTGAAGCCACATCCTGGTGTGTCTGGTCAGTATTAAATTAAACTTTCTCCTAATGAAATTGTTCAAAGACATCAGGTGCATCACAAACTGTGACTTTTCCACTAAACCCTATTTCTAAAGATCTGAAGAGTCCCTTCAAGCTTCGCATACTCTTAAGCTAAAAGTCTTCGATCTGAGTGAATCCATATCTCCCCTTTTTTTTCTTTCTGGTCTTCTTTTCCCTCTAAAACGTCTCTTTGTGGAAGTCATTGCCTGCTGGTGTTTATGAGTCTCACTGGGTTCATGCTGCTGCTGTTTTTCTCCCCGCACACAGACACACACACACAGTGGGTCTCTACTGCTGACACTCAACATAATTCTTTGCTGCATTTGCATCTGTAGTCGCCATGGTGACCTTGTTTACGACTTCACCCCCCCATCAAGCGCACAAACATACAAACACGCTCCCTCTGACAGAGAAATAAACAGGTTGCAGCTTCCTCTGTGTTTGATTTGGTGTTACGGGACCCCCATCAGATCACAGCCCAGAGCAATCTGTACTTAGACACACACACACACACACACACACACACACACACACACACACACACACACACAATAAGCAAGAACGCAACAGACCCATGCTCAAAGCCATAAGCAGCACAGCCTAATCACCTCCAGGCTGGTCTGGATAATGACATTTGTTAAGGCTTTCACTCAACCTGCCTGAGTCAGGAGGTCAGTCTGGCCACGTCCTCCTCTCACACGACGCTGATGCAATCTGACAAACTAACAAGCCAGAGATGAAAAGCAGTAGGAGGCTTTTTTTTACATCGAATTTGCAAAGTGCCGGGCGTGTTTGTGTACGCGTGCCTGTGTGTGACTAAAAGGCCATCTTTCTTAGCGGGCAGGGATTGTATAGAGGAGGAATCTGTTACGCAACATGTGAGAGCCCGCTAATCACGCCAACCAGCCTGCTTCTCCTGGCCACCTCTCATCCAGTGCACATGCACACACACACACATATAAATACTGTATGTCGTGTAACACACCTCCTGGCCTTCTTTCTGGCCATGCATGGCTACACACCCAGGTGGCCTTAATGGGTTTAAGAGCGTTGGAGATCCTCCTGCACTTCTACCCAGGCCTGAGCCCTCCTGTCTCTGCATGTGACTGCACAAGGAGAAGCGTGAGAGGTCAAGGCAACAAGAGGTCACCAAAACAACCTTGTTTATTAGAAGCAGGACATTTTTTTCTTATTTCTTAGAAAGTAAGTTTTATGCCTCAAATAAAAATAGGAAAATTGTTTGTCATTTTGTTTTTGCAGGTGTCAGACGGTCATTTGGAACTTTTTTGAAGCCTTGTTCAGGACAACACCAAGCTACCTCAGGAGAGCCTTATTTAATGTAACGGCATATGCTGGCAGGCTCCCCACTGAGTGGTCCGATCTGCAGCAGATACACACGTGTACTTGGACACACCTATGAGCCGCAGCCAGAGGTCCTGTCTGAATAGAAACCCTGCAGAAACTCCCTCTCTTCACACGCACCACCACTCAAGTCTGATAGAGCAAGTGCTTGAGCTGCTTTGATTGAAATATTACTCCTTTAGTTTGTTAAACTACTTCAAGTTTGGCTTATTATTAAATAGTAGCTTATCGTTGTTCTGCAGTGCGAAGCTTTTTCACAATTAGTTCTCCCCTTGAGTGCTTAAATGAAACTAAACCGAGCCTCTCTGTAAACTCAGCGGATAGATATGTGTGCTAATCGGTGGCTCAAACGTCCAAAGTGAAATTACTGTCTGAGCTTTTAAAAGTGGCTTCGTCTCACAACTGTGACGTATTTCTGACGTGCCCAAAGAATTTCTTGCCATTTGGCCACTGCTTCGCATTGTGACAACTATGACGCTGACGCATCAAGCCTTTTCTGCTCCCACAAAACTGCAGCACAGAAGGGCAATAAATACTTTGATAGCAGCTCAGTGTCTCAAGTAAATAAATAAATAAATAATCACAGCAGTCCTTACAAGCCTTCTTTTATAAGGATTTGGTTCAAGATTCGTGAACCGAACGAAACAATTGGTTCCAGATTGAGTCAGGCTTCTGCTCTCCCCAGGGGGATGGTTTAAATTTATCAGAGTGGAGAGAAGCAGTAATGACAGTGGAAATGGTGAGAAAGCAATCGAGAAAGGAGGAATGAGTGAAATGGAAAAGAGTCCGACCATGGGCAGTGTGGGAACATTTGAATTTAATGAGGAAAATAGATGTCAGGGTGATCGGTGGATGAACTGTTTAAAGCCGGCCAGTTTCTACAATGAATTTGATCGACTGAGAAACAACAATTTCAACATAAAGCAGCCCTGTTTGAACTTGAATGAAGCTGCCTTCAAAAACTCAAATAAGAAGAACTTGAATTGAACTGAAACGCAGTCACAATGTATAACGACACGTTTTAAATTATTAAACGATATCTGAGTCAGTTCAAAGCCAAAGCCAGCGAAGCAATGTTTTGACTGAATCATCCCAATTTATATATGTCTGATTTACATAAATAAAATTTACACTTATTTAATCGAGGACCCCTTTTTTCCAGTATGAGCTCACAAATTTTCATGCAACGTTTGAAAAAACAGATGAATGATGAGCTCCTGGCAGTGCAGGAAACGTTCCTTGGATTATATCTTTCATTTGTGCAAATAAAATCATTTGATTTTAATTGAACCAAACAAGATTCAAACTGATACACTGCTGGAGAAAAATTCAGCTTGAATTAACACAATTAATGTTCTCAATTCTCAAAAAACAGGCTTATTGTCAAATAATGACTATAATAATATTAACAGAATAAAATGTGAACAAGCCTTTTCAAACACGTTGCAACCTTCTGAACGAATATTAATAAAACAGCATAATTCTATGTAGCCTAATATTGCTTTTTACCTTTCAAAATAAAGCCCTGCTGACAACTACAAATGACTTTGGGCATCGTCATAAAAAAGCAACCATCTAATTAATACAGTGCCTATATTTAGCAGTTTTTTGCTATTTTATTAATTTGATTTGATTTATTGATTTAACAGGAAAAGATTACTAAAAATCAAGCCTGACTCAGCATAATTGCTCTTTTACAGCAGGTTCCTYTTCTGCAGCACATAAAACACTCAGAAATACAGCATCACAATCACATCATTATACACCATAGACACAAAGACAAACAAGCATAC
>NW_013952404.1:7957054-7962197 GCF_001266775.1 Austrofundulus limnaeus | reverse complement strand
CGGCTGATATTGATCCAAATAGGCAACAGGCAAGCTGGTACGCCTCACTTGTTAGATTAGTCGCTCCGTCCCGGCTCCCACCGCCACGCGTCCAGGCCGGCAAGTTCACCCCAGGCGCTCCGTCCAAACACGAGGGACAATCCGAGGGCCGAGGGACTCCATCCACATCCGCCACTCCACCGAGACACGCCGCAACAGCAGCAAGCCGGAGAAACCAGCCCAACCGGCAAGGTAGATGATATTTACCAAAGTTAGGATAACTTATGGTCGATGCTTGTATACATGCCATAGGACGCTTGTGTGCTGTTGTTTTTCAAAAATGATGTCCGTCATTTGCGTCTTTGATCTTCCGTTTATGTAGCATACAGAGTAACAGCAACACTAAAGCTGAGGTAAATTTGGTCAAAAACAGACCTGCAGATGCCTGTAAAGCCAAATTGGATGTATTTTCCTGCAGCGATACTGCACAGCTACGTACATCTGATGCCACCACCGCCATCTTCATTCACACATTATCATTTTCGATTGCACCTTCTGTGGGGATGTTGTTGAAGCAAGTGCTGCTATTTTTTTACTTATTTAATTTTGGAGGTTATAAATAACATGCACTTTCTATCCCAGGTTAAAAAGGTCCTGGTTTGGGTTTCATCATGAGTTTCTCAGGACATACCTTCATACTGTTAACAAACTCTGTTTAAAATGGTCTAATCCCAATTATGCTGCTTTGCAAAGTCAAAACTGATCACATTTCTTGCTTGTTTTGCAGCTTACAGCTAAAGAGAGAGGCGGCACAGAATCAGTGTTCGCTCTCATAAACTCCAGCTCTTTCAAAAGCACACGCTTAAACCTTGGGAGGACGTCGCTAAAAGGACCTGGTGAGGGTTTGGCTAAGGTCCAGCTACCTTCACTCAAACAGAAGCGCGCGCACACCCTCATCTTGGGTGATTACAGAGCCTTTCAAACTCATTTAAACACACAAGCATTCAAGCTGAAAGCTAATTTGTTCCAGCGTGCACAAACAAGCACATACTTACGCATTGACACATAGAGCGAGGATAAAAAGTGGAACAATGTCATTTCAGAACAGACAACACCATTACACACTCACGCGGGTTCACATAGAAATTGTAACTAGGTCCAATTTTAATTCCAAATGTTCGAGAGTGACAGTGAGCTGATATGACAAGCATGAATTGTAATATCAGACAACACGGGTTGGGATTTTGGATTCCTCTTGATAAAATTGGAGGATTTGCTGTCTCTTCCCACTTCCTGGTTTCAGTCCTGCATCCTGTGGTCATCAGGCGGGGCAGTGTCTGTTTGGTGTCATGATTACTCATCATCTGCAGGTGTGGGTTTGTGGTATTCAGAGTTTACATGAAGGAGGCTGATGTCAACTGAGCATCCATTCAAGACYCACGGCGGGGGCAATGAAAAACTCCTGCTGTGACTTTATTAGCTAAAAGTTGATGTGTATCCGTGTGTGTTTCTGGAAACAGTTCTCCAGTTGTTGCATCCCAGAGATGCATCCCCAGGCTATCTGACACCTCTTCCTGTTTGGACATAAGGCCCCTTAGGACACACACAGCTGTGTACAAAGTTAGCTCCCTCTTTCTGAAGCCACTCACACACCACAGCGCTGCCTGTTAGATTCCATTTATCAGCCATGTTGGTGACACATTCTCCTTTTCATGTGTGACCAACAGCCCTCGGTCACATGAAGGATGTTACAACAGCTGTGTTGCGCACACAGTGGAGCATCTGTGTATACACATGGATGTGCATGTGTGTGTGTGTGTGTGTTTGCATTAATGTATGTGTGCATGCTCGTCTTAATTTAGTCGGAGCCACTTAAATTTCTCCTGGCATTACCTTGTCATTTCTGTTGTATTCAGACGGAGACATGTGAAAAGAAGGCAACAAATGAATTTAYAACTGCAGCTGCATCCTTGAGGATGAATAATCAACAACCACAAAGGATGGAGACAAAAAAGCCAAAGCAAGGTCTTGTACCTGCTCTGGCTGAAATGTTGGAACTAAAACCAATGCTTTTGTCARATTGCCAAAATAAATGAATGGCATTTATCTATATGTAGTCTGAACAGCACACACAATCTGACAAGAAAAATAAAATCCCACATGATCATGGCTTCTTGYCATGATGAGGYCATGTTAAGRAAGAGCAAGAAGCATCTACTGTGTTGTTCAGGTTATGCTTTCCTGAATGTTGACAATTAAATCATTACAATAGCTTTTGTGACACAAACCTAAACGATGCACACTGTTTATTCATAAAGCAGCTAAAATAATTAAAATACTGATAACACAAGTTATTCAAAAAAGATCTGAATAATGACTCAGTCACAACATAAAATTTGTGCTGTCTTTTGCAATTGATATATTTAAAAAAACTTCCAATGTGAAGCAGACTGTGAAGCAGACTGTGAAGCAAAATCCTGCAAAAAGGGGATCCTTACCATCAATATGTGACCAGTGCATTGGTTTGTGCAGTTTCAATTTGTTTGCAGACTCACAATAATTCTATTTTTTGTTTTACCTATTTTTTTCAGTTGGGTTACTATAAATTACGTTATTTATAGGTCAGGGGCCAAACATATGCCTTCATATTGCCTCTGACATGGAATATAAGCTAAAAGTAAGTCAAAATCAGCATAATTTGGGCACTTTGAGTGAGGCTTTGGGTACTTTTTGTAAGCTCTGATGGTCTGATTGTCAGATAAACAAAACGCACAGTGCTGTTTTCAGAATAAAGTACACAACCGAAGTCTTTACAGGCCAGGAAAATATGTCAGCCAATGATGAGTGTTGAAACAGCCCCGAAAGTAGAAACCCTGTGTTACAAAAAGAGAATACGTTTGGAATCTGCAACAAACTACTGGAACATCTGCAAATCTTGGAAAAGTTTTGAGTAATTTTGGGAATCTTTTAGCCAGCCTAAATGCGTAAAATGGTTTTTGAACCACAAGCACGTCTTTCAGTTTTGGACCGTTTGGTTGTTTGTCTCTGCGTCACGACTCCAAGTGAAAAAATTTTGAAAAAATAAAAAAAATCCCAAGAGAAAATGAAAGCACTGATTGTGAGTCATTACAAACAGGGAGGAAAAAAGAACAAAAAAGAGATTGCTGGAGTTTAAGCAGAGTGGTTTCAGACCACTAAACAGAACCAGTTGAACTCGTTCATTTGTTTAAACTGAAGATAGCTGTTCAACAAAAAAAAAGTAACACAATAACAATAACTGATTCAACTTATTAAAGATTTTCTTGTATCAATAAGCTTGGATTCCTGCTGTGGATACTTTCAGGTATTTTGTAGTGTATTTATCCTACACACACAGGGTCTGATAAGGGAGAAGGCATTAGAGTAGCTTCTTAGCCACCAAATTCAGCAAATCCCTTCTTTGATACGAGTAAACCTGAGAAAGATGAGGGGAATATCTTAACCAGCCACGCCAGTTCAGCCAGCCTCAGTGTAAGCCATGACATCCAGTATGTGGGAGATAGAGGAAGAGCAGRGAAACCCTCTTCCTCATCTCTGGGCAGCAGGATTAGGGTGTTTACTCCCAAACACCGAAGCAAGGAGTGCACACAAATACATCCACAACCCCAGATGCACACAATCTAGACACTGTACATTCAAACACAGATGAGACGACGGACATGTGTTGTGTATGCATCATTTCAAACATATAAATTCACACTTGTATCGATCCAGTTCATTCAGCTGGCCTGGCCTTGTTTTGTGTATTTGTTGGTGCTGAGGTCTGCACCCATCTGCTCCTATGTGTGTGTAATCTGCCTCAGACAGGCTACGGCGCTTAGAGAGGCCAGACTGCAAACACTGCACTGGGATGAGACACCTGCCACAGGGCTAAGACCACAGCCCTGACGCACAAACACACACACAGATGGAGAGGCCATGGTTACCAGGGACAAATGTGTCCACACTTAGTTACTGTGCAAGCTGTACATTGATCACGTGTTTCTGTGCTGCTTAAAACRACGTTATTCTTCCCCATCCTGGCGATAATTAGTTAATCGAAGCCATATTTGAGAGCTTATTTACAGTCTTCATATTGCTCCCGATAAAGATGGGGGAAAAAATCTCTACTTCTCCTCTTCTTGAAGTCTAGCTTTGAGCATCTGCTGTCAGGGTGTCACGTCTGAATTTAGCAAATGCCCAGGCACGAGGTGGCTGCGTTCTAAACGCCCAATGCTCAAAGGAGTGTCTGTCATGCCGCGGCTCTGCGTGCCAAATCAGAGCTGGCTAGGAGCTCCCTATAGGCGAACAGATGGCCATTACTATCATTTATAACTTATTAGGGCCTATAATCATACCTGCGTCAAACACGCCCCAACGCTTAGAACTGGCTTTTTCTTTTTCTTTATTTTTTTCTCTTTTTTTCGCCTCATTTAAAACTCTTCTATGTGCCAGAAAAGTCAGAGTCACGATTTTCTCAGTTTTTTTCCTCTTTCCGTATTTTTAAACTGCGTGATTGACACATATGTGCAGAGATAATKTGAAATAGGGTTATCTATCCGTCAAATCAACAGTCAACAGATTGCCCCATGATGGTGCAGAGCTGGGAACTGATAGCACTGGACGGAAACGCAGGCACAACATGTGGTGTACGATCGTTTTCACCAACTGTACAGGAGAATCGTACAGTTCTATTTATTTTCCCAGAGCCGCTCTGTTTTTGCCTTTCTTGCTGTAATGATCAGACTAATAGGCAGCTCTCCTGTTGGAGTCATATACTGTAAGTTGATGCTTCTGTGTTTATTAAAGTGCTTTCTCTGCGGACTGGAGATTTACAAGGTACTCTTTATTAACACGTTGATAATTTACCGCGCATCCTGGCAGATATCTGTGTCCTAACAAAGTCCTTCCTCCTACTTTGTCAGTCTCTCAGTCTGGCTKCACGGAGGCAATCGTCAGTGATGCCTCACATTCACCACCCAAGCAGGTGTGGGCATTGACGTTTCTACTGTGAACAGGCTGCATCTGTCATGTGGCAAAGAAGAAATAGCTCCAATCAATGTCCCCCTTGGACTCTCTCTCTCTCTCTCTCTCTCTCTCTCTCTCTCTCTCACACACACACACACACACACACACACACACACAC
>NW_013952404.1:7951233-7955793 GCF_001266775.1 Austrofundulus limnaeus | reverse complement strand
ACACACACACACACACACACACACACACACACACACACACACTCAGAGTGATACACAACAGTGCAGCCAGCAAGAGAACATATCAGAGAACACCGAAAACACAAAAAACTCACCAACACGCTAGCCGAAACGAGCGGACAGACGATGAACGAAACAGGTGAAAAATGCTACAAAGTCACTTCTCAAGCAACTTCTTCTCTAGCTTCTTTTTTCAAAGCTATTGTTAAGATTTTTTTTAAATGTGGGTTTTTAACTCTAATTTTAAAAAAGTCATATAAAAGACTGAGAATACTWCTTTTAAACCTTAAGGTTACAGTCAGTTTTGAATTAAAGGTCATGGCCTCAGTCAGACTAACTGTTGAGGCTTGATTAAATAGCTATCTACAACAGGTAAGATATTAATTGTTCATGACTTGTCGACATAACACCATTTCCAAGTACCTGAACTATRGTTTTAATGTTGAAAACAAGCCTCGTTTGACAAACTTTGCAAGTACTATTGCAAAAAAAAATCCCAGTTAAGCAGCTAAAAGTTCTAAATCCACAATGAATGCAGTGAGACACTCGTCGACAAACATACACGACACACTCCAGCTCATAACAGGTGTTAATCCTGCCAGCTTCAGGTATGTGATGACAATCTTCTCACACCCAACTTGAGAGCACGGGCGGATCTAGGCTACGCCAGGTTGTCACACAGGATGTGTTGTGTGTACACACACACACACACACACACCAGTGCGTTCTCCATCTTCTCCTCACTTTCCCCGTCTCCCGTTTGAGCGGCGACGCACAGGAAAAAGGAAGGAACGAGGGAAACGAAGGAAGCGAAGAAGAGAGAGTTTTTTCACAGACATCGACTCCAGCGGCGACAACAGCGGTGTCACACCACGTGTTGGGGTGTTTCTGCGACTGTGTGTGTGTTTGTGTGRGCCCAGGCGCGTGTGTTAGGTGTGTTTCACAGGATTGCCAACACATCTCCTCGCAGCGAGAGCCCTATAGGTACAGAGACATCTGTGGAGTGAAAGGACGCCAGCTTGCACGGCCGTCTCTGGAAGAAGGAGAGGGAAGGAGAGAAGAGGAGATGAGAGCAGATCTTTAAGTTTTAACAAAACATTCAGAAATGTAAGTGTAGTGTTCTTGTCAAACACTAAGAATAAGTTATTCTGAAACAGTTTACATAAAACATCATCAGCCGACTGAATGAAAACTAGTCGGACCGTTTTATAAATTAATTCTTTTCAAAGGTAAACCGGCAAAACCCTCGAGTTTTATACATTCACAGCTTTCTATTTTTTTGTTCACCAGATGCTTTGTCAGCCAGATGCTCATCTTGGCTTGACCTAATAAAAAAAATTTTAACCAGACGGACATTCCTGTGCAGCAGAATATTAAAATCCTCTCAAACCTGTCCTAACCCAGTCATCAAGCTTTTGAACAAACTGAAAAATGGAGTGAATCTGGAACGGCTGAGGCAAAAAGAATGAATGTTTTCCTCAAGATGAGAAAACAACCCATTAACTCCTCGACCTACAGTTTATGTACAATACAGCATATGCTCTGTTTGTGGTCTCAAACCTCGTGATGCACCACCATCCACTAATAATCTACAGTGAGTTCCTTTGTGGAGCTCTTCCAGTGACGTCACCAATCGTTTTTATCCTCCATGATGGATGGCTTTTCGTCATGCCTTGCCTACAGCAGAGCATGAACGCTCACGGTTGATTGTATAGATGCTATTTTTAAGCAAAAGGGCAAACCCATCGCACCGCATTACAGATTCAGTTCTGACGTTTGAGTCACCAACACACTGTTCTTCACAACGAACTTCCAAAAWCAGCTCGTCATCAAAACGCTGTCGAGTCCTCAGAGCAGAGCAGGACGTCGGGGACCTTCAGGATGGAGGCAGCCAGGGACTTATGAAGGCAGGTTCAGTGGTTAGCTGAGCCGTGGGGCTACCAACAACAATAAATAAATAAATAAATAAATAAATAAATAAATAAATAAATAAATAAATAAATAAATAAATATATGTTGTCGAACACAGGATAGAGCAGCATGTTAACTAGTTGATGGGAGCCAAATGTTTCTCCATTTCCTGTCCCAACCATGCTTTCTGAACCACCTCAGCAGTGGTTCCAGGCATTGCGCACAAACAATTTTTGACATCAGCAGACTTCTGCCCATGTTTTTGGTTGAGCCGAGGTAGAACTTGCAAACTCCTCCAGCAAACTCTACCTGGAGAGAGGTGCAGGAGACGAGCGCATACAGCTCAAGCTGGACGGAGCCGTCTGAAATCAGCAGGTTTCAGATAAAACCGGATGCACCACAGTTACACGCGCACTTATAAACAGTGCAGCAGCAAATTTAACACAAAAAAAGTCATACTGCCAGACGATAAAAACACAACAGCTTAAGTCACGTGCTGATGATCCGCCCACAATCACACGTGACACACTGCCATGCAGACACACACCTGAGCAGAACCGAACAGACATGAGCTGAATAGAGTGAGACTTGACAATGGAGATGGGGCTTTTTTGCTTACAGATGTTCTTTGGTTGCACCTGTAGCTGACTTGCAGACGTTTCTTTTTCACCTTCTTTTTAGGAACTTTTATCCATAGGCTGCTTATTTTAACAAGAGTGAATGTGGTGGAAGAGTAGTGACTGGTTTTAGGAAGAAGTACAGCCTATTGTTTGACAAAAGACTACTATCTTTCAGGTTCTAGTGTGAAATTATTTGCTTTCAACAGAAACAACTCAATGTGATGAAATAACAACAAAATTTGTTTTGCTGTCCAAGGTCACAGGTAAGCATGGGCCACTTGTTTTGCTGCAGTAAGTTAACCGGACCCTATGAGACTTTTGCACAGGTCCAGATAACATACAACCTCTGGCAAAGAGTTTGGAATCACCAGTCTTGGATGAGCACTCATTCAGACATTTAATTCTGTTAAACAAACTCAGATCAAAAACATGATACAATAATAAGGTCATTCCAAAGTGCAACGTGTTGGCTTTCAGGAACAATCAAAGAAATGAAGAGAAAACATTGTGGAAGTGAATGTTACTTTTATTGACCAAGCACAGGGAAAAAAATATGGAATCACTCAATTCTGAGGTAAAAAAAAGTATGGAATCACTCAAATTGGAGGTAGAAAATAAGGACACACCCAGTCACTTTCCTTTCCCTAAATGGACACCTGCCTCAGATTAGATCTGCTCGTTAGTCTGCAGTTATTCCATACTTTTTGCCAGGGCTTGTATAAAACCACCTTGATTCACCAACCATGAGACTGCACAGAGGAATTCAACAGAGTCTTTGAAACTTGAGAAGAAGGACATCCATGATCCTGATAGTTTTTTGAAATATATTTCATTTTGGAAAAAGTTGTTGCATTCACTCACTGCCTTCTAAATGTTTTCATCTTGGAAATGATTAATCTGTTCTAGTGAACAGGAACACTGTGCATCCTGGGATGCAGTATCAGAGGACACTGAGTCAACAGGCATGAGATGCTTCTCTGCCGAGCCACAAACTCAGTCTGGCAATTAGAAATCAAAAGGAGCAAAACAATCTGATTCATTTTGACCAAAAGTCTAAACCATATATTGAACAAATCTGCCTTTTAATTTGATTTTTTGTTTTCTTTTTCACTAAAAAGACTGAAAACATTTGACACGAGAGCCATCATTTAAGTAAAAATCCAGGTATGGTCGTCTCAGCTGACAAATAAGAGCTGTTATATTATGTGTTCAGAATAAAAAGGACCACTGGAGAAAATATATTGTTTACAAGTCCTTTCAGTGACTGTTAGCGAATAGATATTGGAGATGGTGGCCTTCTTCAACAATTCCTCTATAACCCTGCAGCCAGGGACTTCCAGCACAAATGGAGTTGATGACAATACAAGCAAATGTCCTCCTTGTGTGTACAAGCGGGTGCACTCGAGCAGATGTGCACCGCAGACCTTGGGAGCATGAGCCAGGGAACAGGACACAGGTGCACCTGCTCTCTGCTCTCGATAAAAAGTCAGTCAAACTTCGGAGAGGGATGCAGCRCTCCACAATTTGTGTCTGAGCAAGAATTATTACAAGACATTTGTAAYCATTTGTGAGGCTTGCATACTCGTACAACTCTTGCTAAAAAAAATATTTTTTTTTGCCCTCTTTTATTTTTCYCCTTTCCTTTCTCCAAATAGTCATCATCTGTGCTGGTTGCCAAAGTGCATTTCCAGTGATCTGAGCAGGTATACAGGAGGAAACATGTGCAGCCGGACCGCTGCCAAGAGAGACAGAAGGTCTGCAATGATGTTTCACTACATAGATTATGCAGACGCCGCGGTCAGAACAAGGAAAAGACAGAGAGCGAGGAAACAGACAATTACAGACAGAAAGAGAGGACAGCAACGAATCCACGTGCAGAAAAGACGCCGGCAAGTGTAAGCATGAGAGGAAGAACATGTGAGACAAAGAGAGGGGAGTGAAGCATGGTGTGTGTGTGTGTGTGTGTGTGTGTGTGTGTGTGTGTGTGTGTGTGTGTGTGTGTGTGTGTGTG
>NW_013952404.1:7920573-7951029 GCF_001266775.1 Austrofundulus limnaeus | reverse complement strand
GTGTGTGTGTGTGTGTGTGTGTGTGTGTGTGTGTGTGTGTGTGTGTGTGTGTGCAGGCTACAGCTGGCAGAGGGATTCCCAGAGCCAACTGCCAGTGTAGTGGAGCTCCTTAACAACTTCACAGGCCTCTCAGAAAGGAGCTTTAAAGTGGCCACATGGCCTGGCCAGCACAGCAGAGCAGAGCAGCCGGCTTTACTTGGGCTCTGCACACATATATACACACACACACACGCACAAACATACACACACATATATGTGCACAAGCATTCTCACACACACACAAGCTCAAACAAGCTTCAGCCCGCCAGCTGCTGACAGGGACAAGAGTGTCCAGAGCGATAAATCTGTGAGCATGTGTGAGTGCAGGAAGGGGGTTAAGCAAGAAATAGCAATAGAGCAAAAAAAAAGCGTCTTCTGGTTTGAAACGCTGAGAATCGTATCGTTTTAGGTGGACTGTTTGTTCAAAATATTTGCTTCACGACAGTGGCTTTGGATTTTGCTCCTCATGAGTTCAAAAAGGCAAACAAAAAAAAACAAGCAAAAAATCTGTGGTTCTGCCCGGTTTGTAAGAGCGAAAACGTGCTGCCGTGCTGTCGGGCAAAGCAGCTTTGCGCCTCTCCTTTTGATTCCTCCGATAACAGTGAGCAGCGGCCGATCATCAAACGTTCTCAGCGCATTAAGCCTCCTAATTTCAGAGTCTCAGCCTGATCCTTTAAATGCTTGGTGCAGAGCAGAAATTGGTTCCTTTATTGCCTCATTCATATGTTTGATTATCATTATCCCTCCTTGGAGCCGAGCTGAGGAAGAGGTTTTGTAGCAAAGAGGGAGGAGGAGGAGGAGGAGGAGGAGGCCAGTGGATGAGATGCCATCACACTGTGGTGAGACAAACGTCTCCTTTTGCTTTCTGCTTCTCAAACACACGGTAGACGCCTGTCTGACTGGATCAGCAGAGTATATTTTCCAGGGGTTGTTCGGTGACAAAGGTTTTTCAGCCAGGATAGCCGTCTTCCCTGTTTTCCCACCATCACTATGCCAGACCACCACTATACTAATGGCGGGGCATTAGCATTTCAAGGAGCCTCCATTAAGGAGGGCAAGAAAAGCTGCTCTCGGCGGGGGGAAATCCATTTTGTCCCAAGCTCCAACATCTGCTGCAGCCGTCCCGGCCAGAAGGACGCTCGGATAAAGCCGAAGAGCCCTCTGATTTACTGTAATGATAGACAGACAGATAGACAGGCAGAACGGATGACCATATGCGGAAGAGAGGGAGAAAAGGGAAAAGACAAAAACAACTTCTGCCTCACTGTCTGTCATTTTCTGGTGCTTTTTGTGTGCATGTGCCGACGATGGGGGGTGGGTGGAGGTTTAGGGAAAGCAGGTTGCCAGATTAAGCTGCGCTGCTTAGAATKCTTCATGCCACACATAGAGTGGAAAAGAATCAAATCTGTACAGTACACGGCTGGTATGAGGACATTTTAAGCGAGGTGGTAAGAGGACATCTGCAGGCCTAATGAGAGAGCTCGCAAGCTGCTCGTCATCTGGCCTCGTCTAACGACTAAAGACCTGAACCAGAAAAAAGAAGACAAGTCAAAGAGAGCGGCAGAGGGACACTGGGCCTTGATCCCCACCCCATCTGTCCATCTCACGCCTCTCCTTCTATCTCTTTCATCCCTCCATCCCTCCACGGTGGTCTCCTGTTTGTTTTGGTCTAAAACTCTAAGTCCGTCACCGCGCTAAAGCTCGAACAGCACGGAGGTGAGCTGTATCACACCCTGGCCAGCTGAGAGCTTTTACCAGATACACAGAAACAAAGAGATGTTTTCAGTCAGGGAAATGGGGAAAATTACCAGAATTGACAAGAGGTCCAAACACAACAAGAGTGCATGTTTTACCTAAATAATTAATATTAGTCGTGTTAATTAAAAGGCCTTAAAGAAATGCATAGTGCCAGGTGCTTCCAGGGCTAAACCCCCAAATGTTTTGTCAAAGTGAGACCAGTTTTCACTGATTGCCTCTCCTCCAGGAGCAGGACGGTACAATTGCGTTACTGTCAGCTGATCTGGACATGTCAGAGCAGCAAAGGTGAAGTTACCGTAATCACTCATGTTGGCTGTAAAGAGCAACTTCTCAGCTTCCAGAAACCATCAGAATTTTCCTGACGGCACAAACTGTCACTAAGCTGCAGTAATGCAAAGCAGAAGCTTGGTGTCATTCTGTCAAATGGATTTATGCTTTTCTGTCAAAGTTCAGGTACATTTATTCATTGTTTCAGCTGTTAACCAGCTTTTGTTAGCATGGAAAACCTTTGTGTAAAGCAGAATGTGAATGTATCATTTCTTGTTACATAAAAAAAATCTGAGAGCATGTTTAGTTGATTTTAAAGAGTAAATACAATAACGGCACTGTGCGTTTTTTTTAATGTTCCTCTATATCTGTATAACAAATAGTACGACAGAGAAGGGCCACATGAGATTTTTTTATTATGAAAATAAAGTGATAATATCACATGACATGTCCATTTTCCCTGATTTTTTCCTTGTACATGAGAACTAAATCTGTCAGTGCAGCCATTAATTGCAATACGGCAATTATCGTTTCGTAAGTCCTGCTACTGATAAACATGTGATAAAATGTTCAGTATTTCTTTTAACCAACACCAAAGTATAACTTCACAAGATGTTCACATTCCTCATTCGCAGTGGTAAGACTGCTTTCATGTAGGTGTTTTTGTAATATTAGGACTTTAACATTGTAATATTATGATTTTATTCTCACACGACTTTTATTTCATAATATTTCAACTTTTTCCTTGGAATATTACAACTTTAATCTCGCAATTTTATAACTTTATTCTCGCAATTAAAAAAATCTTGTAGTGTAGCCCTAATACTTCGTCTTATAATAGACTAATCAAACAAACAAAATATAACAATAATAGTTTAAAAAATGAATAAATACAGATGTGAAAGAGCATTTTTAAAGAGTGAAGAGGAGGAAGGAGGGGTCTGATGTTTCAGGACCCTAAAAATACTCCTGCGTACATTTTACAGTTTCTTGACACACTCAGAGTATGTACTATTGTAAATGATATTCAGCTACTACCACCAGATTTTGCCTCATTATCTGCCATTTTTATCTCAGATAATGTTGAATAGCTGTGGCAGCCTTGGCTCTAAAAGTTAAAGCCAAGTTTCACACATCGATTTAGCGTTATATGGAGCCGTTGGAGTGTGTATTTGGAGACAACTCTCAGTTATTACCACACAAAATACTAACTTATTATTTGTAGAATTGATTGAGTTATACTTCATTTCATGTTTTTGCTGTGACAGCCTCCAAAACTTTAGAACTTTAAAACTTTGTGTACATTCAATCAGTTTTTGAAAGTTTCATTAAAATCCATCTAATATTTTGCTAACAGTCACACAAATGCACATAGARGCAGGCAAAAACATTATTGAGAGCCATTAACACTTCTAAATATGACTCTGTTTTCAAATGCAGACATTTTTTGAACATTTGCGAAAGATAAAAGTAATAAAGTCAGCCTCCTGGAAATGAAGACCCCAGCATCAGGAGCAGACACTTAACAACGTCCAGATCCCCGTGACACAACACAACCCTGCTGTGACGGATACGGACTGTTGCCACGCATCAAAACAAGAAGACAAACACTGACTCTGTTCGCACAGCAGCCTATCTGGATGTTTGTTTGGACTAGGCACGCAAGCGAATCCACTTTCTACCATCTTCAAGCCGTGAGAAACGAAGACACAAGGTGACGGCTGGAGCTTAAACATAAACTTGAAAAGGTGTTTCTCAGAAAAAGCAAAGTCCTTCATGAACCACTGACCTCTAAGAAAGCAGTTATTGGATGTATTTACAACTGATTAACTTCTGGAGCCAAATAAACGTTACTGCTACAAGCAATTGACTTTGAAAAACACAAAAAGTCTACATTATACTCAATTTTSAAGATTCTGAACTAAAATTTGCCTTGTTTGTAGATGAGACTTGTTTATAACTTACWTCATGTGCAGTCCTTTCACAAGATTTTTAGCATTAACTGTTAGTAAATCCTGATTATTAGCAAAAAAACTAAAATAAAATTTCAAAATATAATCATTAGAGTCATGTCTGCAGTTCCATTTCAAAATGACCACCCCAGCTAATCAACCAAAAAATGGTTATAGCTCTGCCGATTTTACAGGTTTTGAGCTAAAACTTGATGTTGTAAGTAAAGTTCGGCACCAACACATACTCTGAACACCCGCTTTGGATGTCATCATTCATTAAATGGACGTTATTAGCCYTTATCAGTCCCATAGAATGGCTTCAGACTGTCAGCTGGTTAGTATGAGGCARATAGCCACTAAGGTTAGTTTTAGAGAAAATAACATGGGCTWCGATCAAGTAGACCAGACTCCGGTGGTAGCAGACTGTTGCATTCCAACGTATATGACACTGGTAACCCACTAGGGGGAACAGTTGGGGCAGTCTGAAGCCATTCTATGGGACTGATAACTACTAATAACGTCCATTTAATTGACTGATAACATCCGAAATYGCTGCTCTGAACARGACATCACACYGCGATGCATGAGACTGCACGTACGGTTCTCAATATAAGATGATTTGTCTAAAACTGTGACGTGAAAGGCGGCYGGTWATYRGCATTTCTTCAAGGAAGCGTTGCACACACAAGGCTGCAAAACGTCTYCTAAAAGAGAAGCAGAGCGGTGATGTCACAAGTGGGTCTGCGCYTTGCGTCATCGAGCTGACCCGGTGATGCCGCCTGAGGTGAGCACCTGGCTGCTTTCACCACAAGAGAGCCATTACGTGTCAGAGGGGTGTTCAGAGTACTCAGTCATTACACACAGAAGCACGTGCACACACACACATACTCTCACACACACACACATAGAGCCAGCAGCTGGTATGCAACTCCAACTGGACAAAAACAATAAAACTTGGAACACCACAGCCTGTTGGATAGTACAGAAAAACCTGGCAAAATTGGAGAGAGCTCTTTCTGTCTCTGTCTGCCTGTCTGTCTCTCTTTCACACACACACACACACACACACACACACACACACACACACACACAAGTCATCTCTTTCGCTGTCTCTGCAGGTCTGGTTCTGAGCTTCCTAACAATTATCTTTGGTGTTAGCTCAAAGTTTAGGCACCTCACAGTCTGGGGCTGTCACAGATGTAGCGCACGCTGGCTCAAAGATGTGTTTACTACAACGCAGGGAGGTAAAATGTGTGTGTGGGTGTGTGTGTGTGTGAGTGAGTGTGTGTGAGTGAGAGATGTAAGAGCAGAAGGCTAGCCTAAAGTGTGCTACAGTCAGCATCACTTTAAAAGGAAGGCTTGTGTTGCTCTTCCCTCTATCGGATCATGTCCAATGTCCATACACATGCGCACACACGCACACACGCAGAGCCAGATGGACAGCAGTGCTAAGGCTTAGTTTAATGACAAAAGGACCCTCAATCTGGACATGGATTTATCACTTACTTTAAAGTCCATCTGCGAGAAGTTTGGACAGAAAAACACAACTGCTCAGTCTCTCCCTCCCTCTGTCTGCCTTCCTGCGCTTGTACAACTTAACTAGTCCTTTCACTCAAACCGCACTCTGAAACTTTCCCACACAGCGAGTCCCATGCATACCTCGGCTGCATCTGCAACAAATCTGAAAGATAAATTATTGCCGACAGGGAAGGAAGGGGACGCCGGACCGCTCGGATTCTCAGGCCGGTGGTGACATCGAACAGGCATGTAAGCAAGGGCTTTTATTTTCTGGGTTTAGTGGTGTCCAGGGGCCGGGTAGCATGTGGAGAAGTGGGAGTGTGTGTGTGTGTGGGGGGGGGGGGGGAGCAGATAGACAAGTGACAGCGCAGAGATAGACTAGCTACCTATTTATAGACCAGGCCATCTGCAGAGCTCCCTCTTGTCTTTGGTCATCCTGTTCACAAAGGCTTGGAGGCAGATTCCAGCAGCCCAGCGCCCAGCCGCTCCATTCACTATTCATTCCAGAGCCGGCAGCACCATATGGATCCGGCCCCACTGCTGGGCCCTGGCCGGCCTGTTTCTCCTTCTCTAACTCTCTCACTCTTCAGATTGACATGGTAATGAAGCCTGGGTGGCTTGCAAAGCACTTTCCTTTCTTTCTTCCCTCTTTTTCCCAGTGTATTTCCCCTCTTCTCTCTCTCTCTCCAAAAAAGAAAAAGAAAAAAAGAAAAACACTGTGCTTGAGCATGACCGGACACCCCCTCCTCCTTCTTATCCTCCTTCCCTCCTGCTCTCCTTCCTTTTACCTTCCCTCCCTCCTCCTTTTTGCAGCACTCTCCTTCTGTTCTTCTCCACAAGCAGCCCAGACTTTCTCCTCTCCTCCCTGTGTCCACTCCCAGACATCCAAATGATCTTGTTTGATTCCATCACACCTGCAAGGAGCTAATGTCACAACAAAGGAGCCATGTTCTCTTGCATTTTTTTTTTTTTTGCACATGAACGCCTCCATTAAGTCTGTTTTTTATTCAATGTGTCAAAATGTGATTTTTTTAAATAAATGAGTTACATCAGGAGGAATACTGGATTTTCCCCAAGACCACATCCTTGTTTTCAGCTCACATTCCCATTTCAGCTTGACCCTCTCACTTAAAAAGGCAAAAAAAAGGCAAACAAAAATGGAATCAGAGAAGAGAATTCCATTTAAGGAAACTATGGATGACGTTACGAGGTGCAACATCTTGTGAGATCAGCACAGTGAAACTGAACCCAAACAGCTTCTTTTTGTCATCTTGACTCAGTGAATTAAAAGATACTAATAAAGGCTTTGTAACAAGTGCTGCTCTTAAATCAACTTGAGACTTTCATCATGTCTATAGTCTTTACTGTGAGGTCAAATGTCATCAAACTTCCTATGGCCACCACAGGAAACTGACCCTAGAAAACACACAAAAAAAGTCAAAATTTAGTTAATTTACAGCTATTGTGCTCAAATTTTGAGGGGCTATAAATGAGAGTCATTTACATGCATTACATTACACAATACAACAACAGATATGTTCAAAGACTGACTAAAACAGCTACATGTTTTTTTTCTAAATACTTTGATCTTGTAATATACAGGAGACCATTTCACCTGGTGACTCTGAAGAGCCTGAAGTGGGTGTGGAAATTGATTAACGAACATGGTTTGGGTTTAATTGATTGCTTTAATTAGCTCCYTGTTGGCTACCAGAATAACAAGTCTAGCAATATTTAAAAACAGCATAGTAAAACAMATGAAAATACRCTAAAAGACAAAAAAATGTCAGAAGGACATGAAAGAATATTTCTAGTTTGTATGATAATGTTTTCCAGACGCTGGATAGCTTTAAAAGTACATTAGCATGTCAAAAGGTGTCATTGTCGTGTTGTAGCAGTCACCTTGGGATCCATGCAGCCTGAGGCCTGGACCAGCCTAGTTAACCATGCATGCTGTGCTGGGACTAACCTAATTAGGTGCCATCCCAATGTCAACACTGCTGCGTTCAGATTCTGATYAAAGACAAGCTACTTCTTCTGTTCCTCATGGTGACAGGGCTAAAAGAGCTGAGTTAGAGAGACCCTATCTGCAGCCTCTGTGTGTCTGCATGTGTGTGTGTGTGTGTGTGTGTGTGTTGTGTAGGTATGCACAGGACAGTGTTTGACGCACTCTTGCTGTCATTTTGCCTTAATTTTTTGACTTTTAAAGCATTTGCTACAAGATGCAGAAATAACCCAATCATTCTTCTTTGTTTAGTATTCATTGCTGAATTGTTTTGTTTATGGTGCGGCAAATCTTATCAATTCATCATAAACCTGAAGTGCAGGAAGGCCATTTCAGTACCTGGACTCTTCTATTAAGAAGCCACGTAGCTATAATGCTATGGGCACTAATACACCCACAGACCATCAGAGAGGCAGGCTAACAAGCCAAATAGTAATGTTCCTCATTACACCACTTCAATCCTCATCACAGTTTAAAAGTAAAATTACATGAACAGAAAATAACTTTGGTAAAAATTAAATTCACTGATGAAAATACCATGTAAAAGCAATAAAACTTTTCACAAAAATTGGGAAAGTAAAAGTAGTTTTACACACACTCTAATAAATAAACTGTTGAATTTACTGAACCAAACTGGTTCCACTAAACCAGGTTGAGTAAATTGAGCAATATATGTATATTGTTTGCTCAATTTACTCGACTACCGTATAGTGGAACCAGTTGACTTGACTTTGTTGACACTTTATTTTTTAGAGTGCAGAAACATATTTTTTTCATGATGAGTTTGAACATGTTTAACTTTGTAACGAGTAAGTGTTAGATTTTAAAGTAAAGAAGTAAAAGCGTCATTTTTAGCTTTAAAATGTAGCAAAGTAAAAGTAAAAGTAGCTGTTAAAAATGATGGTAAAATTACAAATCCTCAAAAAAAACCACTTAAATAATGTAACAAAGTAAATGTACTTAGTTACTATAAAGCTCTGGTTTTGACAAAGTCAAATTGTTACACATCCCACCACATGTATGGTGTTCAAATTTTGTGCAGCTGGCACCTTCCTGTTGCGAGTCGTGAGAAAAATGATTATTTATTGTAAAAATAWAGGTGCTTCTGGCTGTTTCGACCAAGCTACTCCCAGCTGCCCTGAGCCTACAAAGTAGTCAATCCAACCAGTCACATCTTTAACAAACTACACTCACAAAAGTCAAATAGACCAGTCATGTCTTGGACAAACTCCTCCCACAAAAGAAGAAACATGTGGGAAGAATCGTGTGCCAGCAGGAACTGAATTTGATTTTCTCAGATTGAATCTGAATGTGCATAATTTAAAATTGAATGCACTGGTTTGAAAATGTATTTCTCCAAATGGAAACTGAATTTAATGGTTTGAAATTGAATTCAATGTTTAGAATTTGAATTAATTTGTGTTTTGCTGCCATTAAATTCAATATCACCTTATTCTTTCCTAGAAATGTGCTCTTTTTAGTTTAAACATTTGATATGTTTACTATGTTCCATTATTAGATTTGTGAAACACTGAAGCTTTTCTTTATTTACATTTTAAATATGATCACAGCTTTATCCAAACTGGGGTTGTGCACATGGCTGTAACTCTCTTAGCTGTGATTTCATGCCATGTGGAGTTTGATAATCCACTCCAGTTAGTTTGCTCTCTGATTTAATTCCTTCATTTGTCTTTTTTTTAACCTCACATCGTCTGCATCATGAAAGCACAGAAGCACTTTGCATAGAAATTCCAATTAGGGTTGATAAAATATGGCTTCTAGAGCACAGAGGCATAAACACACACGCATTCACACACACTCACTCAATGCCGCCTTTTTAATGTTTTTCACTAATTCTATTTATACGGATAAAACACTCTCACAAATAGATTACCTGCTGCATGCGATCCTCTCTTTCAGTGTGAAATTGTGGCACGGAGCCACATCCTCCCACAGCTTCTTCGTCCATTAAAATACAGATGAGAGCGTTTTACAGCGCGCGCCAGCAGCAACGCCTCCCAGCTAATCCAGCAACAAACACAAACATCACATGAATTATCTGTAATGGAGAGGACTCTGTTCTGGCACGGCTGACGGAGAAAATGAAACAAAACACGAGTTTAAATTTGGTAAATATTTGGATTTCATTTTGATTCTGCTTTTCTGTGTTCATAATTAGCTGGCAAATATAGATCTGCACTGAAACCTTTCCTTTTTCAGGCAGGAAAAGTCGTTATCAGTTCTTAAAAACGTCATTCTTAAGAAAAGTTTCATGTTGTGCGCAGTCAAAAACAAAATGGTACTAATGTTTTTTTTTACTTTGCTTTGTACGAGTTTGTTTTGTTAGCAAAACATCTCATAAATTACTCGTTAGATTTTAATGAAACTCTTGGAAACTGTTCAGTGTACAACTGATTAACTTTTAAAGATGACTACTACAGTAAAGTGATTTTAGCAAGTGCAAAAATGGCATTAACTTGGTTCATTTAACAGATTTTGAGGTAAAATCTGGTGTGGTATAGCTGAGAGTCATCTTCAGTGTGTGTGCATATTACATGAAATTGCACATATTGTCTGTTTTTCCTTAAAGGTTTGAACAAAACAGCTCAAACTTTTTTACCTATGAACATAAGATGATCTTGGTCTAACATTTTAGATTAGAGATCATCAGCTTTGCACCTTGTGACCCACAGTCCTGCAGGTTTTAGATGTTTCCCTGCTTCATCCCACCCGACTGAAATGAATGAGTAATTGATGACATTCTGAGTGGGTAACTTAAAACCTTTTAAGCCCCACAACCCCGGTACTGGGGGAAGAATTTGACTATACTTTCTATCTTTTAACAATTGAGTTTTTGATTTCCTTGAGTTTTTTTTAACATTTATTCATAATATTTTGTGTGGGGGGGTTTATGTATTTTCCAGGCACATAGATCAGTTCTATAACACAATAAATTATCTCCAGTTATTATGAAAAACCTGTTTACATCAAAAATTAATTTGASTTTGCATCATGTATCTAAGCACCTTGAAATTTGCCTCTGTTTTCAAGAACCTCCTACCATTTCAGACACTCCCACTTCAGRACGTCTTCACAACAGTGCTTTAGGGGGAGGGGTGCCCTGTTGGGCGTGAGCTCGGCTGAGCTCTAGGGAAGAGCTTTGTGTAAATAGGCGGAGCTTTGTACCAGCAAGCATGTAGGCAGCTCCACATGGCTACCACAAGAGATTCAAGGATTTCTCAAACATACACGAACGAGTCAAAAGAACACTCTGGGTGTGTTTTTGATGAGGGAATGACATTATAACATAAAATAAAGCTCAAATAAGTTGATTTGGCATAACCCCTCCTCTAAAAAGTTTATTGCATATTATAAAGTCTACAATATAAAGCAATACTTAAATTTGGGCATGTTATTTCAAGCACAAACTTCAGGGAAACCTCATGGGATTACGAGGTTAATTATTTGAATCAGGTGTGCCAAAGCAGGGAAAAAGGTCAKACTTGCAGGAACAGGGTTGGACCTCTGCTCTAGATGAGAAGCAAGCGAGCGATATGCAATAATTCCTTCATTTTTTTAAAAATATGTTTTTACTGTCATCTTCAGTTCCTATAAATGCACTTTAAGGGGAGAAATCCGCTCTCTGATTCCTCCATCCATCCATCTATCCGAGGCCAGCAGCACATTCTGACAGCTTCACTGGCTCAGGAGCCAAGCAAACAATGCTGCTCTGACAAGCGAATCTCCCCGTGTCGGAATCTCATCTACTTAAAGCACTATTTATTCAGCACACATCCTTTTAATGCTGAATCTTGGCACCGGCGCATGAAATCCAGCACCTTAATTCCATTAGCTTGTTACTTCAATAAGTCCCAATAATCTAAACCTAACTGCAACACATGCACTGACTCAGGAAGTACACAAACCGTAGCTGCTCCCTCAGGGCCATTTTAATAACACTAATAGCCTTTAAAGGTTGATTCATTCTGGTGATATTAAAGCAAATGGCAGCATTAACCTGTTGGCTGAGACTAACTGTGGTGGAGCTGATCATATGGAGGAGCTAAAACCTGATGGCAATATGAAACGCAGCAGGGTTTTGGGTATTTAAAATAATTACATTACAAAAACGCACCACTGGCAATTCCGACGCTTTCATTCTTCAGCTCGCGGCTTAGTTTCCCACCATCCTGAATGAAGCGTCTTATACTTGATCACAGTCCACACACAGGGCTGGGGCTATTGTTGATAAGAGACTGAAGCATCTCTTCAAATGGGGCTTAGCGAGTGTCATTCAAAGGCTCTACACTTCTTCTCAAAAGTGACTCAGCTTTTGTTGGTCGAAGGGGAGGAGAAGAGGGTCCTTTTTAGACCCAGATGCCCTTGGTGGGAAAGAACAGATAAACTGGCAAAATCAGTGGGGGGAGCAAAAGAAAAAAGGGTAAAGAGAAACTGAAAACAAAAGGCATCAATCTATAAGGAGAGGGAATGTGGTAGTAATAAGGATATTAGGAGAGCGCAGCCATGGAAAGGCAGGAGAAAGTGTGCGCCGGTGGGTCTGATCCTGCGTGAGCCGATGAGATGTGTGGCGGGTGAGGAGGGGTGAGAGATAAGAGCCGAAAGAGGATTAGGGGCCGTGAGAACCTTTGTTGTTGTGATCAGTTAAAAGCACTGCGGCGCTCAACGATCCACCTGACCACTTCAGCATGCTTACAGCAGCAAATCTGCATGTGAGGGATGACTACACACCATCTCTGCAGCCCAAACCAGCAGAGGTGCCGACGCACAAGTCTGGATGGTAGTGGGAGTTTTATCCTAATATCTGAACAGAAAAGCAGCTTTTTTGCAGGATAATGTCGAAAGCATCTCAGTATGTGAACATATTACAAACTAGTTTATTAACATTTGTAATAATGTATGTTCTTTTTGAATGTTTCTTTATTTATTTTAATGATATAACAAGAGTCCAGATATAAAAGACCTTAGATCACATGTGTCAACCTCAAGGACTGACTTTCATGTGGCCCACCAATGAGCTATATTAAATTGACTTAATATAAAAATAGATTTTAAACTTTAAAATAATGACTTAATGAAACAAAATAAAGAAATATAAATGGTGAACGATCACAATACTTGTCTGGCCTCTCTCCTGTATTAATGTCTCAAAATCAGCTGCTTTAAAGCCAGCATTGACCATAAACTACCTAAACTACATCTCGCATAACGCACGTCGATTATGCATGGGAGAGTTCAGAATTCAACTACTCACCACCACTCAGCAGTGAGTAAAACTCTCTTACTTTTATTTTCAATAGTATTTCTGAATTGTCTATTTCACAGTCAGTTCTACACATAGTACTTTTCAGTATTTATAAGATGATGTGTTAAAATGCTGTTACTATGCAGGAAATACCAAGCAGAGCCCAGTTGTTGTTTGTTAGCAGTGCTCAGACGATGCTCAGCCAAAGCAATGAGATAAGGAAAATGATGTTTAGTTGAAATTAAACACGAAACATGAAAGTTAATTACAAATGGCTACAATAACACTCGTGTTGTCCTCAGTACAAGTGAGTTTGTCACTCCTGCTTTAACGAGTYCACTAATGTTTGACCTTAGCTTGTTATTGTATCCTGGACAGGCTAACAGGATGCTAAGTAACATTTTCATTGTGAGATTGTGGACCTTTTTTTAATGCAACACATTTTTCACACTTGCTCTGTACAATAAGTAACGCTTCAAAGACAGTGAAAAAGCATCTTGGCAGTGATGTTGTTAAGCTGTCAGCTTGGAAGGAAACAGACTGCATTGTTTTCCTGTTCTAACGTTAAGAAAAATGCTTTTTGTATTGGGGAAAAAAAGCTCCTTTTTTTAATGGTGCATTTGTTAGAGATGTTTCCACTGACTGAAATATAAAACACAAAAAATTTAAGAGAAATGCCAAAAATAAAACTGAAAAAAATTGTGATATTTTAAAAGCATCACAAAAACACATCTCCCAAAACATATTTTCACAAACAACAGCTCTTAGGAGTATTTAAAAGAAATAATTTAGTTTATTGCCACCACCGATCCTTTATTTAGCAAAATATTCATGACCCACTGGATATTTATTTGTATCTTTTAGTAAATAACTGTAGGTTGTAAATCTGCAAATGAACTTTTTGTGCCGAGCTTTTTGTTTTCGTATTTTCAAATTAGCTATGTTTCATTGAACTGTCCTATATTTTGTGCTTTTCTGTTTTAGTTGCTACACTAATGTTGAGCAAAAGCGGGAAAAAAAAGCACAATTCTGTCTGTAATTTCAATGCAAATATCTCCTCAAGTGGAAAATACATCCCAGCAGCAGACTTTAAAAAGAAGCTGCCCTCCAAACAACAGGCACACAAGTAGGAGTGACGCCACAGTAGATCAGCCGCCTCTGGTCTCTTCTCCACTCTCACAGAAACAAGCATGTTTCCTACATTAACTCTCTCTTCCCTTAATGTCGTATAAATAGATAAAGATTGAGTAAGAGCAAGAAGACTGACTGCGGTTAGGAGGAAGTGAGCTCTTCTGAAACTAAAATCTGAAGGAAACGAAGCTCTCCTAAAGGGTGAACTTCTCTATGCTTCTGTCTTTTGAAAAGTTTGAAGCACAAATTAAAGAAAATAATATAATTTGAAAACATTACATTAACTGTTTTTGTAGTTTTCAGTTTGTAATGTTGCATAAATTAAATAGGTTTAGAATTAAAGCAACCAATGTGGTTTTAGCACAAAAAAAAAAACAATTTTATGGAATTTTCTCAATTTTAAATCAAACTTTATACAAAATAACTAATTTTTATCTTTAGTTTGTTTATTCTAAGTGTTTCAAATTCCTTTTTAAATTAAAGTTGAATATTTACCATGTCATACCATACCACTTTTATTTATAAAGCACTTTAAACAGCACAAGGCCAACCAAAGTGCTGTACAGTAGACAGACACAACAGGACATGGTTAAAATTACAGTCAAAATACAAATCACAATAGGGAACATTTATATTTACAGTATAGAACAGAGTTACTGTATGATACACAGTGAGGTTTAGCACCATCTCACTCAGACTCAAAGGCAAGGGAGTAGTAGTGTGTTTTTAAATGAGCTTGAAGATAGCGAGTGAAGGAGACTGTCTGACATGTAGTGGTAGATCATTCCACAGTTTTGGACCTGCTACAGAAAAGGATCTGTCACCTGTCAGTTTCAGACGTGAGTTAGGGACCTTCAGAGGCAGCAGATGATCTAAGAGAGCGCTGTGGGACAAGTGGATCAGACAGGTAAGACGGGGCGGAGTTGTTGGCATTTAAAAACATACAGGAGGATCTGAAAGTGAATTCTGAAAATGAACCGGAAGCCAGTGAAGAGATGCTAGAACAGGAGTAATATGTGACCCATCATATTGAAATGAGGATTAAGTCAAATTTGGTCAAAATGACCGAATTACATTTTCAGATTCCTGCTTTAAAAGCTACATTTTGACACCTGTATCATCCTGATATCATAAGCTCATCCAGAGATATGACTTAATTTGTCTTGTTGGTTACGATAATACATTACTGTTTGGTCTGAATCCTAATTTTATGTCAATTTAATGAGTACTTTTTGATGTCAAAAAGAGGAAACCTCAAATAGTATTTGTATATTAAGATTTCCCAGTTGGAAAGAAACAAAAACATTGCTAGCTCACAGGGAAAAATAAAAAAATTTAAGGCGTTTTTCCTCAACATCAGGTTTTTTTTTTTTTTTGTTGCTACTGCTAAAAAAAGTTTCAAAAAAATTTTTAGGATTATATTTCAGACAGTTCATTGAAAAGATACATTGATAAGGCATTAATTCATTATATTTTGACAAAATGCTATTCTTGCACACACTTAAATCAAAACCCTATATCTGCCTTTTTCTCCACTTTCCACTTTTGGACTTAATCCTCATTTCGGCGTGATGGCTCACATATGTTCTCTTTTACTTGTGTCAGTTAAAAATCTTTGCACTTATGGTTAAAGTAAAGGCTTGCAGGTTGTCCTTATTTTCTTTTGTAGCACATTTTTCAGTCTGGGTTTCCAGAAAATGTTCAAATACACCATGAAAGATCTAAAGTTACAACATTTTAAAGAAAACCTCTAACTGAAAGAACAAGAACTCAAACATACAAATAGGAAAGTGGGCAAACAAGTAAACACACTACAGCTACAACAACTGTACATGATGGAGTTTTGGCCAGAAGAACCGACTGCACATCAAACAAGTTAATTAGCATGTAGCAAACAACAGCACTCCCAAGACTGAATGTTAGTGTAATTCATGCTAAATATAAATCCAGCCTCTTCAAATTTGTGTAAACATTTAAACATGGACTATTTAAACATTATGGCTACCCAACATCCAAAAGAAATAAAAAAAAACTAATTAATACTTTACTAATACGCATTGTAGAAAACAAAGCAGTAACGGCTTGCACAATTACTATCAGTCGCATCAGCTTTTAACTCTRGTTGGTTTTTCAGAAAGTTTTCTAACGAGTCACGACAGAAATCACCATCATCTTGTAGAAATMAAAGGATGAGAAGAAAACTACTGTTTATAGCCTGGATCTATCTTTGATTATGACCCAATTTGTCAATGGAGACACAGACTTGAGACAGTGTGATTCAGCGTTGAGGTTTCCTCCATGAGAGAAGTAAGTCCTCRCTCCGTGACGTAGCTGACAGTCTTTATGACATGGACCTTTARTTAAAGGAACAGCAGCACAGAGCTCCTGCAAAGCTTCTCTCCCTGAGTTCTTCCTTGCAGTGCTTCTCTTATCGCARCCAGACTTTTTTTTACTATACAGACAGAGAGAGTAAAGACCATTTGCATATTTGTCACAGAGAGATTGGTGCACAACGATGGGCGAACATATAGAGAACTTGTCTCTACGCTGCCTTATCGAGGRGTACTCCCTCCAGGCGCAGCCACYAAGAGCCGCCTGTGTCTCTGTGCTGTCTCCCTCATGCACAAAATGRGTGCCATCTCTTTCCACGAGTTCTCGGACAAGTTTTCATAGGATTTATTTGACTGCCTTTATAGGTTTTGTGGGAACCATTGTGAAGATGGCTGTYTTTTCTAACAGTCTCGGCCAGCTGAAAAGTTCTGTCCGCTCACACTGTAGTTAAAACATTCCCCTGTGAGATAAAKCATGTGCACAGAACAGGTTCCCAGAGTTCACACGAAAACAATTTAATGTCATTTCTGACACAACTACATCAGCGAGAGCAGATTTTTTTTTTAGCTATTTAGGAATAAATCCAGCTTTAGTCTTAAGATGAGGCTTCTTGATCCCAAGTGAATGCTCATTCTGTGACACAAAAGCTACCATTGTACCAGTAACCTGTTTCAATGCAGTAAAGAAATGTTTTATAAAGCAGTTATWAATGTGCTGCTTTTATAACTTTGTCTCGCAAATGGCCGTAAATAAAAATGAATTACTTGTTGGCTGCAATAATACCTGAAAAACTGCTGACCAAGATTTAACAGAAAATGAACATGGACTATTCGTTGAGTGCTTACTTTTGTTTTTTATTTTGAAAAACCTGGGGGTAAAATCTATATTTGAAAGAAACAAAATATCAAAAAAGCAAAAACGTTTGTATAATTCCACTGTTTTCTAAAGATCTGATGTTTGTTTTTCTCCTTCACAATTTTTGCCATGTTTTTATCATCACAGTTTGCTCCTCAGGATTGTCAAAGTTTCTAGAAAATCAAATGCGTTGAGATAGAAATGTGCCGAACCACAGCTCTTCGAACGTGGACTCAACAGAGRGACTGTTGGACCCGCAGCACTGTGTAACCACAGAATCCAAGAAGTCTGAGAGCTCAGTGGTYTCAGAAACTAGTTTCAGGTCTCTRACAAWAAMTCTCAATTCCCCTTGGAATAGAGGAASCTGAAAAACTGCAGCCTGGGATTTGAACACCAGGTTCATCGCTGCACTCATTGACCTTTCTGCATCAGGTGACGTTACACTATTACTGCCTGCACCTGATCCATCCCAACAGCATCTGACTGAGAGGTCATTAAAACCATGGTGTTGACACTGGCAGTGCTCTGTAACACGGCTCTCTGACAGATAAGCCATCCCAACTTCTAATATACGCCCAAACATCACCTCACCTCTGCGCAGAAAATTTGATTTCCACAATCATCCTCCGACTAGGATCCGCACAGTCCTACTCCCTGTGTGGAAACGGAGATATGCAGATATCTGATTACGGGGGCACAGACTACTCGCTGCAGTGACAGCTGTGCCGCAGTGATAGGTGGGCGAAACAGCTATGTTAACGTGTGATTGCGTGCCAACGGGCAATATTGCTCTAAAGTTACACTCCAGCCAACTTTTCCACATTGCCAACTGGTTGTCACACATGTCCAACTGATCTGAGTGAGCTGAACTCTGAGGAAGTAAGAGGAGTTTGAACTATTTTCATCGACTAGTTGCGGGAATTTTTCACACGGCGGCTAGCATCCTCCTCCATTCCTCCTGTCTCACCTCCCGCAGCCAGCTGTGTGTTGTAGGGAGGAGGAGGAGGAGGAGGAGGTCCAGGGAGGTTTGGAGTGGCCACTCCATGACCAGCCTGGAAGGCACTCAGGCAGCCATCGTGTCTTTTGTCTCTCCGTCCAATCTGGCCTCCTCATCTCCCCCCATCCTCCCKGGCAGCGCTTCGATCTGCTCCTGCTGCTGCCTCTCACGTGACAGCGGAGCCAGGCCCTGCATGGCTGTTGCTCAGAGAGCAGAGAGAGACCCATCTGGACCTCAGGACAGAGTGAGGACAGGCACAAAGAGACCAGATGTGTTCTAGTCAAGGTCCAAAAACTGGTCAAGTCCCAATTTACCTTGACTGYGTTTCTCTTTTGATAAGGAGAAAAATGATTTTGTTTGAATATTTTACATCTGAAAGGATTTTCAAAGTYATGTTCTGTCAAATAGTTATCAGTAGTCGGTGCCTTATGAGCACTCACATCACTAGAGCACAGTTTGTCTATGCAGGTTAAGCTAACGGCTAACCAAACTGGCTTATAAAACTACTCAAAAATGCTAATCTGATGTAAAAGAATGCTACATTAGTTTAATTAAACAATTTGCATAAAATGTTTCATTTGGTTAATCAAAAAAGGTTGTTTATTGTTTTTTGTCTGTTTTGTTTAGTTTAGTTTAGTTTTGTTTGCTCTGTGAATGACATCACTGCTCATTAGGTATTTGCTTTTAATATTTGACAGAACATCACMTCAAAAATCACCAGACTATCCCTTTAACTATTTTTTTTCTTTCATTTAACCCTGTTGTTCATGAACTCAACACACTACTGATGTTTAGGGGTGCATGATAACAAGCCCCGCCCGCCCGGGGGTCCACACTGTGCCTCTGGGAGACATGAACACTCCTCCACAGGACAGGCATGTGGCAACCCGAAGGACAGAGAAAGAACAGTTCTGCTGAACCAAAGCAAAATATGAGACTCTGTTCTGATGATGGCGAAGGATTGTGGCTGAAGTGGATTTTTGTCTCTGTTGTGTTTTTATTAGGTGGGCGTTTTATTTTATTTATAAGTTTCTTATTTTTTAATGTATTTATTTTATTAATATTATTTTGGTTTGAGTTTTTTTATCATCAAAATTAGAAAATCGTTTTATTACAAATATTGACTATTTCAAAACTCTTAATTAACTTGGTCATGAAGAGACAGCAGACACATGAGCTCATAAAGCAGGCAGGAAGACGCCGGGCTGAGGGGGCTCAGAGGCCGGCCAGCAGCTCCGCTTTGTCCCCCGCCTCCAGCTGAGAGCAGGGGGGATTATCATGTTTAGTTTTTGTTTAGTTTTTTTATTTTTTGGTCTGCTGTCAATGGCTTTTAGATCCTATAGATATACAATAAACTGGGATTAAAGTTAAAATGTTTGCTCTAACATTTCAAAAAGTTTGCAAGGCTCAGTGATGGTTAATCATTTCCCACTCAAACACAGGAGAAACCACTGCAGSTAGGGTGCTGATGAGAAGGGTTTGGTATTTCTTGAAGGAATGCATATCACCCTCCGCCGTTCATGCAATATTTCCAAATAAAATAACGTTATCTAGAGAACATCTATAGCCAGTTTTMTTTAACCTTATAACTCTCTGTACAATCTCATAGAAAACTGAGAAACCTTGCATGATTTGTAGGATGCATGGAAAGTGATTCTCAACTAGTAGCTATACCAAATTTTAGCTCACTGCTTCTAAAACTGACTCGATTGGCTGTGAAGACCATTTTTGAATTGGGTCGTGACTAAAGTTAATCAGCTGTAATCAATCCCTGAAGTTTCATTAAGATCCATGCAGTGGTTTGTGAGAAATTTTGCTAACAGKCAAGACACAGTTGCCAATTTGGCAAAGTTTTAAACACAAATCTATTGCGAAATCAGCTACTGTCTAATGCACAAGTTGCAGATAACTCTCAGCTACTACCACACCAATTTTAATTTCATTAACTGTAAAAATTGACAGAGTTATAGTCATTTATGTGTTTGTTGAGACTGCTTTGCTGCTGCGGCCGTCTTAAATTGGGATGACTGCAAAAGATATTCAGTTGTAGAAGTACATCTGTTGATTACTTACTGAGGTTTTTTTTTTAAATCTGTCCAGGTGTATTTGAGATATTTCGCTAACACGGGTAAAAACATTATCCTCTTTTCATCTATGGCAGCATTAATAGAGCTGAAATAATCCAAYATGTTTTACACTATTATCCTAGGTTGCTTGTTGTATTATTTTATTTTTCAAATAAAAATAGTTGAATTTTTTTTTTTTACCTGAGGGTGCAGCAGATTAGGTGTCAGAAAGAGTCAGGCCCGAATACCACTGCTGGTGTTTTAGCATTTGAGCTTGAGAAATTCCGCTGGTCCCTGAATGCACCACCAAACAGGGAGAATCCCGCAGAGACCCCCCCAAACCCGTCCCCCCTCAGACACTCCTCCGGCCCGGGCCGCACCTCCCTGCGGGTGGATCAGCTGAGGACCGCCTTCCATTCCCATCCCCGAAACCCCGTCTCCATGGAAACCGCCTCGGCGGCGCCGCGAGGGCTTGGCTCGAGGGCTGCTGTGAATGAGCTGACGTCACGGCGCCAGAGAGTCTGCTCCAGAGAGAGAGAGAGAGAGAGAGAGAGAGAGAGAGAGAGAGAGAGAGAGAGAGGGGAGGAGGAGGAGTGAAGAAGAAGATGAGAGGCTGCTGCTGCTGCTGCCGGTGGGGCGCTCAGATCCGCACCGACGTGCTCTTGCGCCAATTCATCAGCAGTCTGTCAGGCATCAGTCAGGGATGGGTCCACAGCTGTGGGAGCGACGGGAAGAAGGGGAGAAAATGGAAACATTCTCTCGCGCCAGATGTGGACACAGACTGCGGGAGTTTCACATCATATTAGAAATGTATAAAAACGCACAGCGGAAGGAGAAGAGAACCACGCGTAAAAACAGTGGCACAGATGGTGTTTTTTTTTTTTTTACTGGATATTTTAAAATAAACACAAACATCCTGCAAAACATCGATCTGGTTTCCACTGTTCGTAGACCTGAAATCACCAWAAGGAAAAATAAATCACTACAGTTTATGTATCCTAATTGTGTAGTTTTTCTACACTGTTAACTGTTTTAAAATTCAAAACTTCACCATTTTCAGCCAACTCCTTTAAAAAAAAACACATTTTTTTCAATATATAGCTTTTTTTTTTATAAAACCAAATAAAATTAATATTAGAGCATCCCCAACAGCTTTCACCTGCTTCTAAGCCCATTTATTAGTGGAAAATGTCAACTCCATGAGAGGAATGATGCGCGTAATTCCGACAAATGAAAAAATACAAATAAAAAAGTATCGGTTTGTTTTAATAACTTTTTTCCTTTATTTTGGTCAGTTTTTATAATCAATACAAGATGTGCAAAACTTTTCAAAARGCCATTTGTTGCAGATTGTTTTGCGCATATCACCAATTTAAGACTGGGTTGGAGAGGCTCTTTGCGCCAARACTTATTGCAGAAAAAGGTGCGTAACCATAAAATCCTTACTTATATGATAAATTTCTGTTGGGGGGATTTCTCTCTCACCTGTGCGCGCGCTCATGGGTCCGTTTTTTTTTTCTTTTAATTCTTCACTCAACACTTTTCATGTGTCCTCACACCGGATTCGGGCTCATTTGAATTAAGGGTGATCAGACACGCGCCTAGTTCAGAACAACAAATAAAATCAGGAGCGCATGTCAATGTCTTATCCACAAGATAAACTTCAGATTGTCCTAATTTATATTGACACCTCGACTTTTGAGCTTTTAGTAAATATTTGTAAACGCTGTGAAGTTGTAGGGTCTAACGTGCAGGCGTGCGTAAAAACGTGCATCATTAATTTTCTTGATCAGAAACAGGTAAGGGTTTAATTTTCCAAATTGCCCACCGGAGCTGCTGGAGCGCCCTGCCTCCAACAAGCGTTGCCACTGGTAACGTGGTGAATGAGGGGCGGGGTTTGGGCCAGATGAGCCTATCCGAAAGGGAGGAAGGCGTTGAGCGACTCTTTGGCCGCTCCCAATGAGCGCGTTCGGTCCGCCCGTGTCACGAGCGCAGGCCGTTTCCTATATAAAGCACACTGACAGCTCGATAATCCAGTCTGATCGCTGATCGTCCAACCAAACCRAGGACTTAAACGAGACACGGAAGAGACTCATCGAAGCCGAAAAAAAKCAAACAAACAAACAAACAGCCGACAGGATGAAGGCAATAAGCCCCGTGCGGTCCTTCCGGAAAAGCAACGCCAATTTCTCGGAGCACTCCTCAGCCTTGGGGATCTCCCGGAGCAAGACCCCGGTGGACGACCCGCTCAGCCTGCTGTACAACATGAACGACTGCTACTCCAAGCTGAAGGAGCTCGTGCCCAGCATCCCGCAGAACAAGAGCGTGAGCAAGATGGAAATCCTGCAGCACGTCATCGACTACATCCTGGACCTGCAGATCGCGCTGGACTCCAGCGTGGCGCTCACCAGCCTGCATCACCCCGCGCGGACGGGGCAGCAGACTCCGTCCAGGACCCCCCTGACCACCCTCAACACAGACATCAGCATCTTGTCATTACAGGTAATAACACCGAACACACACTTTTAACACACATCCAGACTGAACAGTTTTTAAAAAATAACCTGAGCGCAGAGGCAGCGCGTCTCGCGCACAAAATGGCTCGTTGGGAACAGAAAATGGCTTTTTTCTATTTTCTTTCTCTTCTCCCTCCCTTTTGTTCACAAGCACACCAGAGAAACACCTTTGATGGGATGTAAAGACTTTAACATTTTTTCTTTTGGCTTTGTGTGTTTGTTTGTTTTCAGTCCCCGGAGCTGCCGTCAGAGCTGCTGACAGATGACAGCCGGACTCTGCATCGTTAAAGCGGTAAGTAGGCTGTCCTCCTGTCTGCTGCTGCTGCATTCTGTCCCTCAGCCTGTCTCCCAGTCTGCTGGAGCATTATGGGCTAGAATTACCGTTTGTTCCCCCTGCTGGCGTCTCACGTTGCTGTAATGATCACCCCCTCTTCTCTCTCACCAGTACGGGGTTTTTTGTTTTGTTTTGTTTTGGTTGTGGAAAATGCGCACCGCGCGGCCCGCCAGATTCTCTTGACCGAACGCGAGGGCTCTGCGCTCCGGGGGGGGAGGGGGGGGCTGCTGCTCGGGTTTTAGTCAAGTAGCAGTCGTCAGGGGTGGATTATAGCCTCTTGTGTCTATAATGAAGAGCATCTGCAACAGGAAAATAATGGCTGTTTGGATTACTGCTACTACGATGTCTGCACATAATTGGTACAAGAAGTGGGAAGGCGCCAGCTGAGCGGCAATTACGTTGATTCTTCCCCAGATTGGAGGCTGAAAGTTTGTGTGCGTGTGTGTGTGCGTGTGTGTGCGCGCGCGCATCTGGAGCGCAGGGTTTGCTCAGTATTGGGAGTGTTTGGTTAAATGTTAAAAAACTGCGGCTTCCTCCCTGGCGCCAGTCTGTCCGGATCTCTGCCCTGTTTGCATTTTCTAAACACGCCTTCTCTCTTTTTCTCTCAATCTTTTGCAGGTGTTTGGTCAAGACGCAAAACACACACACACTCTCTCTCTCTCTCTTACACACACACCCACACACACACACATACACCCGTGCGCACACAGGACCTGAGGAGCAGGACTTTTACCCACCCCTCCACTCAGTCCCTCCAGCCTCTGCCCTCCAGGCCTGGACCTTTTTTTTTCTTTTTTTCCCATCATGACGCAGAAATCAAGAGACTTTTCTTTGGCTTATTGTGGGACAATCTTTATGTGATGTGTTTTCTGTTTTGGACACCTCGTTAATATTTAATTTAAGACTTTTTATTTTATTTTTGTGAAGTCCTTTCTGGAAAAAATGGAAGGCGCGTTCTGTTCCCAGCATTGGGAGGAAAAAAAATAAAAACCGAGAGGCTTCTTTCTCCCCCCCAAACCCTCCCTCCCTCCCTCCCTCACCCCCTTGTCCTTGTTGAACTCTTCGCTTTTTTTGCGGAGGTGTATGGAAACAAAACGACCTGATTTTAGTTTCTGTACAAAAGTTTAAAAAAAATAAAATAAAAATAAGAAGGTTAGTCTTGTCTTGTCAGAATTGTTGGCACATGTAGGACTGGACGATGTAAAGAGGGGGGTGAAGTAAAAGAAACCAACAACAACAACAAAAAAAAAAAAAAAAGCTAAAAATGAAAACTTTGTGAAACTCTCTCCGGGAGTTTATCTTGTATAGTTGCAGGAATTTGAAACTTCTGCAAAAAGTGTAATGTTGTACTTAATTATGCTGAGACTTTTTATAAAAGTAATGTAAATTGTACCTTTTTTATACAAAATAAATTAAAAAAACACAAGCTGGAACAAATGTTTATTCGTGGTGTGTGGTTTTGAGTGCGCTGGTTGGACATCAGGGACACACAGTGTTATCAGATTTGCAATATGTGACCTATATATATATATAAAATAATTAAGACCGTCCCCGGTTGCTTCTTTAAAGGTGCTCAAGCTGATTGCACTTTTACTTTCTCACATGCTATGTAAAGTAAATAGGATTAAATGGGTTTAACGGGCGGTTTTGGCCACTTAAGCTAAAGCCTACTATTTCTCTTAAGGAGAAAATATTGGGAATTTAACTGGAAGTGAAAAGTTGTGGTGTAATGCATTTTTTGATCTTAAGTTCAAAAGGACAGCAAGAAGTCACATGAATTGTCTTTTTATCCTCAATCAGTCTAGACTTGAAAGATACCTTTAAAATGATGGGTTTAATGGGGGCAATATGGGCTTATCTACAGTAATGTCAATTAATTTTAAACACTTTCTCTAATCTGCAAACACATCTGGTAATTCTGTCCCAGGAGTCAATATTTGCCAAACACAAACTACAAATAAAAGTTTTACATTATTAAAGTAAGTGCAAAAAGTCACTAAACTCCTCATACATGTCAACACTAACCACTGAGTTCTGTTGCTCGTCGCCTGCAGCAGGTTTGTATGAAGAGTGCGCCATCTATCGGTCATTAAGAGTCCTGCCACAACCTCCCGTTCCATCATTCCTATCCTTTCCATAAGCTGCACAGAAGCAACACAACTGTTAAAAAAAAAACAAAGTTTCAGTTTAGGTAGTTCAGTTATTTTAAAGGTACAGGTCCAACTTCAATTTTATTAAAAACAAAAAAGCTGTTTAGACTGATTTTATGAAGTGAWTTTTTTATTGATTCCCAAAAAACATACAGCAACGACGAATCCCACTCAGTTTATTTCATCCACTTGTTTGCTAATACAGAAACCCTAAACAGCAATTTATTTCAAATGTTTTATGACAAACAGCACCACAGTTTGGAGGCAAATGGCTTGAATAACACTGAACTTTTTTTTAACCTAGTTGCTAACTTTTACTAAAACAGTTCTACTCAGAACAGTTACCGTTCAATATACACACAATGTCCACACAACACACAGCTCATTCTAAACACACGTCTAAGTTAGTGTAAAGCTACAAAGTCTTTGTTTGACAAGACAGATTTTTGGTGACGATAAAAATTCAAATATTTAAAGCTTTACATTTTGTTTTATTTATTTTTTTCTTCCTAACAACGAGTATGAACTCTTATTGTTTGGAACACGTCACGAAATACCTACAACGTCAACTGCAAGCTTGTGCACAGGATAAACACACACACACAGGTAGGATGTCTCAGAGGACGCTCTCCCTCTCGTCTCCCAGGCTGAAGGTGCGCAGGTTCTGGTTGTGGTGGAGGGTGTTGGCGGCGCTGCTGCCGGGGGTGATGATGACAGCTGGCGAGACGATGATGCTGGCGGAGGAGGTGGTGGACTCGGTGGCTGTGATGTTACCTTGCTGGTAGCTGTTGTTAGTGTTTGTGTTGTCGGGGCTGCTTGTGTTGTTGTTGAGGGCGGTGTCGCTGGCGGTGCGGTTCAGGTTGCTGACCTCGTCGCAGGGCCAGCCCTCATCTGGGCTGCTGGCCATCAGGCTGGCTTCAGACGGCGCGTCGGAGCAGATGGACATGCGGGCCACRGCGGCCTCCTGCAGGTCGCTCAGTCTGCTCGGGAGGGCGCCCCTCTTCTTCACCAGTCCCTCCAGCTCCAGTTCAATCAAACTGGGCTTCAGTGTTTCTCGCGGTCTCTCTGAGGCCTGTCCTGACTCCTCCATGGACGGATCATTGGAGCGCATCCCCAAGTCCGAAGAGTCCTCCTTATCCAGGAGGATGTCTGAGAGGAGGCCAGGCTTGCTCGACAGCCCAGCAGGCTGTGAGACTCGGTGTGAAGACAGAAGACTGGCTCTTGCCTCTTTGTGGAGGAGCGGTGTGGTGTTGTCAGCCTCTTCCAGGCCCCAGTCTTCTTCATTGGATAGCTTCTGGTAGAACGGTCCAACTCCTTTCTTCCTGAAGCCTGAGGTCCTCGAGGACAAGCTGTGGTCCAGCTTCTCATCCTCCTCACTGATGGGGTCTAGGAGCTGAGCGTCGGCGCCCGGGGCAAAATCTGTGGCATCGCTGCTCTTCGAGGGTCTCTTATTGAATGCTTTGCGGCTGTCTTGGTCTGTTCCTTCTTTAGCCTGAGGAAAAAAGGAAGAGGATTCAGTGAAGAGAACAGGAAAAAAAATATACAGTAATTTGTGCTGCTGGCCCCTGAGAGACCGCTGAAGAGGGAATTCCTGTTTCTCCCTGCAGTGCTAAAACAAACAAAGTGTACAAGCCAATAATTAAGAAATGCAAGAAGCAATGATCTTCATTTTCCCAGCTAAAAATCAGCCTCTTGCAACTAGAGAGGCCYGAGAAACAAAACCTATAAACAGCAGTTTCAGAGAAGACGCTGACGTTGGAGCTACAACTCTAGTGATGCTGTAATCAAAAGCTGACTGACTGTGGCAGTCCACCCACCCCTTTGTCCTCTGAGCTGGAGGCCTGGAGGAACTGTCCGGGATGGGGCTGCACGGGCCTCTCCCCCCCACCGCCGGACATGTCCAGCTGGGCCATCTGAGAGATGTACTCCCTGTAGGCGTCGCGYTACTCCGCCTGCTGCTTGTCTGTCAGTTTACAGATGTCGTTGGAGGATTCCTGGGAGTTGAGGCTGGACATGCTTGAAGTGTGATGATTTATCACCTGAAGAAATAAGAATTTATATTTTGGGGGTAAATAACCTGCAAACGATTCACAGAGACATCTAAAATAGCAGTGTCAGCAGTCTGCGATGCAAGTTTGTGTCGTGTCTTAGAATATTCTGCACACTGAGAACAGGAAGGGTGAAAATAGACAGCGGGCCTCATGACACCTTTTGAGCGAGCAGCAGATAGAGCATGTATTTTTAATCTTAGTCTAACTCAAGGTTTTCTCTGCTGTTCTGCTTTTGCGCTCGGAGTCACACCAATACGAAACCACTGAGGTCACCGACATGTTGCTTTGCTGCAGTGGACACGCGGCCATTTTCAGTAACACTTTCTTATGCTGCAGTTCACCTCCACCCTGTCCATCTCTTCTGCATGGTAACTTGTATAAACATAAAGTTTTTATACACTACTTTTTAAAGCTCCTGACTAAGAGACTGACCGGCCAGTGTGAGTTGTTGCTGCGTCTCGGAGGCTCTTCCAGTCCAGCTCCGCTGAGTTCCTCGAAGCTCAGGTTCAGGCTGAAGGGTCCCGTTTCGTGCTGGGCTACCTGGCGTCTGCTGGGCTCCCCGTGCACAGCGCTGCTGCCTTGCTCGCTGGCGGCTCGGGACTCGACCTGAAGCGCTGCCTGGTTTTCAGCGTGTCGCTGTTCCACCACCTTAAAAAGCAAGTTTCCAACAAAAACAGACATTTAACTTTGGTTACAGTGTTCATGTTGGCTGACTCGCACCAAAACCTCCTGACGTCAGTTTAAAACAATGTCAAGTGGTTTCTCAGAGAATGCGAGACACGAATCAATTAAAGCACAAGGTCGTGAGCAGTTCCTTTAAGCGGAGCTGCTCGGCTGTCCTTCCCTCCCTGACAATAACCATCCAGATATCAGTCGGCCATCTTGAACCAGACGGCTGTGCTCGCAGCATCCTGGCAACACAACACTGCTTTTTACACGGAGCTGTAAGGCCCTGCGTTTTTCCAGCTGCTTCTAAGTGGGGACTGCCTCCAACCCTGGGCTCTGCTTTAGTATTAGGAGCACAGACTGACATTTGCTGAAGTGGAGCTGGCTACATGTGTTAGTGATTTCAGCTTGTAGCTCAGCTGACCGAACTCCTGGCTGCCTGACGAGCGAGCTTCTCGTAATGCAGATTATAAAATCTCCATCTCAGGATTTTAAAGCAGAGAAAGATGTCTTGTTATGAGATGTGGTATTGAAAGCTGAGCATCAACTGCATCTGCAGAGTATCACAAAGTGAGGAGGGTGTGTGCTGCTGTCAATGAACTAGTCTGAGCCTTTAGTTAAACAAACATCTTTATTTTTATCATTGTTCAAAACACACCCAAAGCATGCTGGGAGGTAAATTCACATCATCTAGAGGAGGAACTTGTTCTCACCATTCCTCTGAAGAGCTGCCAGTCACCAAAGTTCATCTCCATCTCTCGCTTCAACTCGTCTAAGTTGCAGTGAGTAAGAACTCGGCCATTTACATTCGCCTGTGAGACAAGTGAATTTCTTAGTGTAGAAAACAGACAAGTTCTAAATAAGTACTATCAAAATGAAATAGTGACTCCAAAGGACACAAATAAATGGAGATACGTGTACCTTTTTGATCTTGGCTGCGTACTGAAGCAACATGTTCGGGTCAATTCCATCAATCTGCCTGAGACGCTCGCACACTGCATCCGTGCTCAAAGAGCTGAGCAGCGCCGCAGGACATATCTACACAATAATAACAAAACACAAACACAGTTTTTAGCAGGGCTCATTGGGGCAGACTCACACACTGTTAGATTAAGTTATRGTTACTCCCAAAACACAGATGAGTGCAGATTAGGCATCAACTCCTGGCACAAAAACTAAAAAATAAAAGGACATGCAGGCCTGTTACTGTGAGATACACAAAAACATAAACCCACACTGTAATTCTATCAGTTTTAAAGTGATTGTAAAGTACACAAAGCTGTCAACCTGTCTAAATACACAGTTACCTGCTCTTATCCCTTTTCCTCTGTGTATATATGAGCACATTAAGTGTGTGCAACACTTATGGGTTGGAGTCTGTGAGCAGCTGATGATCTGAGCCACACAGCAGCAGCCACCACTGTAGAAATGCTGCAGGGCTTGAAGTGACTGAAACCAGTTGACTGTTGATGCTGCCTAAGGCCTCGCACACAGCCGGCGTGCCAGCCACTGGCTCCAAACTCCAAACCTCATCCACTCTCCCCTCTCCCTCTGTTTGTCTTATTGTTCCTCCTCTTTTCTCCGTTTCTTCCTTCCTTCCTCACTCTGTCCCACTCTACCTCCTGTGCTGGCCTCCTACTTGCCCCACCATCATTCTCTTTTTTCCTCCCCTTCCTCGTCTTTTCCTCCGGCTCCACCCGGCTATTAGCACCATTAAGACATGGCTTCAGACTAAGCCCCCCGGCTTTGTGTCTGGTATTGAGGGAGAAAAAAAGGCAAGCTTAGCTGGACTGRGAGTGATTGTTAGACAAAATAATCATCATCTCATACAACACAGTACACAAAAGTAGATGCCAACTTTATACGTTGGTTGGCACTCAGGGAGTTTAACTACTGTTCATGTCTACAGAGAAGAGTGTTCATTTTAGGCTAACACTAAGCTAAGGACTGTGACGTCTGTTTAAGTGTTTTTCTACAGCATGCTGGATGGTGTCAACGTGTTAAAGATGGGATAGAGAGATAGGTGATTGATGAAGAAAACGGCTGAGAGAGAGGAGACGAAACAAAAACCAAAGGTGTACCTGCTTCAATTTGTAAGGCAGCGACTTTAAATGCTTGATAAGGAGAGAAAAAGAAGCAAAGAGTCAAAAAGCACGGTTAAAACCTCGTAAGGCTACGAAACCGAGACTGTACCTGTGAACAAAGGAGGTGGGAAGACAGAAATAAAGACAGGCAGTAGCACACATGTTGAACTGAACAGCACAGGAGAGGAGGAAACAGCGTCTTTACTAACAGGGCCAGGGAAAGTAGGGTCATAAGAAGTAGAATTATTAAACAGAAAGGTTTTGTTTTTGCTGGACTCGAAAAGATGGAAACATTCAGTAAAAGAAGAAGGTATCGTTCATTCAACACAAAAAAGCAGAACTTTCAGTTTAGAGAAGGCTGCAAGATTCAGACAGAAAACGTGTATTTGTAAAACGTGAGTGAAAGTGTAAATGTCTCTCTCTGTGTGTGTGTGTGTGTGTGTGTGTGTGTGTGTGTGTGTGTGTGTGTGTGT
>NW_013952404.1:7917526-7919841 GCF_001266775.1 Austrofundulus limnaeus | reverse complement strand
TGTGTGTGTGTGTGTGTGTTGCCAGCTCCAACAGTTGCTCTGATGATAATCCCAGCAGCCACAGGGATCCACACTCACACTTACATCAGCTAGGTAATTACACTCGGCTGGGCCTGCTTACATATCCAAGAGCCGCACACAAATGTGTACAAACACACATTTGCACAAATAAGCGCTGCACAATAAGATTAAGCATGAACCTAAAAGAGTGTGAAAACATTCAAATTTATATTAAGGAAAGAGGAAAAAGAAGATATAAAGAGCAAAAAAGTTGCATAAACTTTAATACACTGATGCGGGCATAAAGGACAGGATTTTAAAAAAAATTTAAAACACAAAATCCCAACAGATAAGAGGTAGAGGAATAGAACATTACACAGTAATCTTTACTTAAATCTTTCATACAGCTTCTCTCAATGCTTGCTGGCAGAGCTCTGATAAGTGGCTTTGTGAAGCAGAAATCTCCTGAGTTGTGTTATCATTAAACTCTTCTAATAGTAGCTGCTCTTTCTGGAAATGTGTGCATATCTGGACACAGACGTTCACTTCTTTTTTCTCCATTTGGTGGCTTAAAAAAGGGGGGAAAATAAGAAAAAGCCTCACAAGCAGTCCAATAAACTTAGTGCTTTGCAAGAATCTATGTGAAGCCAAATCTATGAAAGAGAATTGAAACTCTGACTTTGCCCGCGTTCCAATAAACTTTAATCTGACTATTAAAATTAGATGTGATACAGTCTTTATAGTCATAGTCGATAAGTATACAATCTGAAAGCCATCTGGCTACTGAAAAAGGACTTTTTTTACAACCTCAATTCCAATGAAGTTGGGATGCTGAATAAAACATATAAACCAGAATGCAATGATTTGCAAATCTTTTTCCGGGACGTTTTGCTTATTTCAGCAAGACAATGCCAAGACAGATTCTGCACGTGTTACAACAGCGAGGCTTCGTAGTAAAAGAGTGCGGGTACTACAATGGCCTGCCTGCAGTCCAGACCTGTCTCCCACTGATAATGCGTGGAGCATTATGAAGCACAAAATACAACAACGGAGACCCCGGACTGTTGAGCAACTGAAGTTGTTCATCAAGCAAGAACGAGAATGAATTCCACCTACAAAGTCCCAAACGCTTATTAATAACACAGTGTTCCAGCTTGTTGGAACGTGTTGCAGTCATCAAATTTAAAATGAGTGAATATTTGCAAAAAAAAACCAAAGTTTATCTGTTTGAACATTAAATGTTCTGTCTTTGTAGTGAATTCAATCAAATACAGGTTGAAAAGGATTTGCAAATCATTGTATTCTGCTTATATTTATGTTTTACACAATGTCCCGACTTCATTAGAATTGCGAATGTATGATGTGGTTGCTCTAAACATATTTTGAACACAAAACATCAAACGCATGCGTTTTATGAATGCAACTAAAAACGACTTTACTATTAGATCAACAAACAGATACTGTTGGTTAGACTAGTTTCACAACTGAGCGCAGAATACATGCTGGTCTGCTGATGTTAGACGGGTTACCATAGTGTGTTCAATGGGGCTTGGGGGCAGACCTTCCCTGGCATCCTCTGCAATTGCAACCTGACACAGGCCCAGAACGAAAACACAGATTGTACGAGAAAAACAGAGTAATTAAATTCATAAACAAGTAGTTTATGAAAGCACCTTCTTTACTTTTTCCACTCCTTTCAGGGTTGTGGTTGAGCATAGTGAATGACAATAAAATCAACTAAACATAATGGAGAAAGTAAAGCAAAAGCACTGAACTAAAAAGGAGGGAAACAAAATTGAGCAAAATAGAAGACACAAGAAGACTATTGTTTGAGAAATCATACAATAATGATTTACAGGACGAATCCTCTCCCTTGTTTCTGCCTGTAAACACAGTATGAGATGAGAAGACATGTGAAATGGATCTGGTGCTTCTCTCTTTACTTACAAGTCCACTGGTATCCTGAGGCTGACTGGGTGGTTTAACAGAAGGACGCGAAGGTGGGGGGACATGATGGGAGTAATGTCGTGGCAGGTGATACACATGTTGGGGGAAATAAGGCTATGAGGGGAGAAACAAAGAAATATCCAAACGTGGAAAGAAGAGAGAATGGATAAAATTAAAAAGAAAAAAAAACAACAAAAAAAAGAAAATCATATGAGGAGGTTCATGCACACATAGGACAAAATGAAATTAACTTTTTTGTTGTTGTTGTTTTTTCAACATTTACAGTGGTTTGCAAAAGTATTCATACCCCTTGAACTTTTCCATATTTTGTCACATTACAACCACAAACATAAATATATTTCACTGGA
>NW_013952404.1:7909174-7916363 GCF_001266775.1 Austrofundulus limnaeus | reverse complement strand
AGAGAGAGAGAGAGAGAAAGAGAGAGAAGCTTATTATAATGATCACACACAAAATAAGCACCATGCAGTATTTTCTTAGATAAAGCTCATTTCTAAGGTGGAGGTCACCAGGAAGTAAAAAAAGCTATCCTGGTCAGAGATAAGTGGATTTTTAACAGAACAGCTCAGGGAGCAGTGAGGATGTGTGAATGGTCCTGCAATGTAAACCAAAAAAATTAATTAAAAAAAAAGAGCGCAAAGACAGCAAAGGCAGGGTGATGTCAGAGAGTGAGCAGGTGGCTGTGTGCATACGTAACCTCAAAGAATGTCATGCCCAAAACAGATTGTTCCTCTGCTCAGCCGGCTCTTCTGTAACAAAGACCCGTGGCTTTGCAGCTCGCTAAACTACAGAAGTAAAAAGTTGGATAAACAAGGTTATGCTTAAATAAACTCATGATGTCTCGCTGCAAAAAGGCTCCTTTCATAAATATACTCCTAAGAAATTTAATTTCACCATTTTCCTCTTTGTAGTGCTGAATAAAACTGCAGTTTGTGTTAAAAAAACATAATCTATCTTTTAATTAAACATTTTTATTTTAAAACTGATCCTACTCTTCYTTTAAACTGACTCCTTGCTATCATCCAAGGTGTTTCAGTAGTACAAGTCAACAACGATGGCTCTAAAAACGCAAAGTCTCAAATCCAGGTCAGCCAGCAGAGGACATATCGGACTTTAGCTGCTCCGCCTTAAAGGTTAGAGGATCTGCAGCACTTCAGACTGACAAGACTGATCTATTCTATGTTTAACTCTGATTTATGCATCTTTTATTAAAGGCTTCCATTGTTAGTTAGCACTAAGGAGTCATTATGGACTTAAAGTCAGACGTGAAATGGTCCCAAAAGGATGCCGGAAAAAATAAAAGGCGGCACACTTCATCGTCAATCCATTACATAACTGTGTTTCTGCTCCACTAATCTGCAAACTGAACGGACAAAAGTCTCTGAAACGAGAGAATCCTGAGAGAATCGAACTGGCACTTTCAGTTCGGTCACATCTGGCACTTCATTGTTTGTCTTCTCTAAACACGCACGCACACACACACACACACACACACACACACACACACACACACACACACACACACAAAGAGAGAAAACACACTCTTCTTACCGTCATGTATCTCAAATGCCATGCTGGTAATCTTCTGTGTTATGACCATCATGGGCCTGACAAACAGAGACATGTTGCAACAAATATTAATCATTTGTTAAAACATTAAAAGGAACAAAATGTAGAAACTGTGTAAAATTTAAAGAAAACTATTAATTATTTATCTTTTTGTTCTGTTTTGCTTAAAGTCTTCATGCACACAGTTAGTTACTGACTTTTGGAGTTATTCAACAAGTTATTCACTCGACCTCCTCGCCGTAAGTTCGTTTACTTTTGTTTTGTATTACGTTACTCTACTAATGACCTTAAATGCCAATTTATTCCGTAATAACAGTAACACTACCAGCTGCTGCTGCAGCTTCGCAAAGGGAGGAAGTATCCTCCCAGATAATTACAGGCCTTTTTACTGTCTGCATCTTTTCTCACCATTATTTGTCTCTTTTCTCCTTAATCTGTAGTCTGACCTCTTCATTCTGACTCCACTAACTCATTCTCCATCAAAGCAGGACACGTGTGATATTCTGCGGGCTGATGTTTAAAACATGCAAGGTTCTTTTGTAAATGCACGCATCAGCAAGTTGCTGGACAGTTTTACGCGCGAAAACTGGGAGCGTCAAATTGAAATAAAAGGGTAAACTTATCATCTAAAACCAGGATGTGAGGTGATCTGCACTCGTGGCTTTAAGGATCAGGCTGACATTCAGAGCGGCACGTGAATTTGACATTTTCGAGGAAAACGGAGAGAAAAAAACGAAAGAGAGAAAAAAGGAGAGCAATGTTTGTCGTCACAGAGGCAGTACGGGTTTGCATTAGGTTGTTAGGCAACAGGCCACCCCCACCCTGCTGGGAGCGCAGGCTGTCTGAGTCGTCAGACAGTCTGGAGGAGTTGAAACCAACCGACAGCATCTCTGGTCCCCATCAAKGTCTCTGCGTGTGAAGAGTCTTGTTTCTGTGTTGCCTCCCCCTCTACTCGTACTCGGAAATGTAGCACGTTTGTGCATCATTCAWGGGACTCAAAGCACATTTTTAGAAACATATCTGTGACGTAGGACGAGCTTACCCCGTGAAGTCTGCAGAGTACATGCCGTAGTCGAAGACGTAGACTCTGGTGATTTGACACAATATCAGATAACCCAGTGTCACAATGAAACAGTACCTGCACAGACAAGGAAAGACAGGGTTCATGCAGGTTTCACTAAGTTCAATTTAAGACCTTTGAAAGACCTTTTAAGACCAAACCAACGCATTAACAGAAACATTGAAATGGTCCCAGAAATTTTAATATAGAAAGATTATTTAATTTTAATAAAAGAAAGCTATATTATTTAAATGAAACAGTCATATCTATGAGATCTTCATATCGACTGCTGTAGACCGCTTCCAACGGGGGGGTTAAAGGCAAAGAGGTTGAAAACATGGAATAAACTATGCCGTTTTTTGCCTGCAGTTATCACGGGATTTGTAGTTTAATGTGTACAAAGGCCAGTAGCAAATTTAGCACTTCATGAAGACAGATTGCATAACCTCTGATTACGGCGCTTTACTCTGTTTATTTATGCAGCCAATATACGGAGCTAAATCGGGGTCATAAGTTTGTTCAAAATTTTAAAAAAAAAATTTTGAAACTGAAAAAGAGGAGATTTGAAAATGAAAATTTATTTTGAAACTGTAAAAAAAATTTGAAACTGAAAAATAACTTTGAAAAACAATTTTGAAACTGGAAAAATTAATTTGAAACTGAAAACAATTTATTTGAAACTGAAAAACAATGCATTAGAATCTGGAAAAGTTTCAAACATCTTGTCTTTTCAGTTTCAACTATTTTTTCAGTTTCAAATGATTTTTTTCAGTTTCAAACTTTTTCTTTTCAGTTTCAGACTTATGATCCTGATTTAGCGTGGAGGGGCGGGGTCTCGGATGACAGGCGGTGCGGAATCATGATTGACAGCTCAGCACGGGCTGGACAAGCTGTTGCATTCACGAACCATCAGCTACGAGTGTTCAAACCATCATCAAACAGAAATAAAAACACACAGTAGTTTCGAAAGACAAGATGTTTGAAACTTTTCCAGATACTAATGCATTGCTTTTCAGTTTCAATTTGTTTGTTTGTTTTTTTTTTCAGTTTCAAAATTATTTTTTCAGTTTCAAATCTCATTTTTTCAGTTTCAATTTTTTTATTTTTGAACAAAACTTATGACCCCAATTTAGCTCCATACTAACACTTCTCAGGAATGACCAAAAGTTTAAAAAAAATTAAGACTTGACAATTTTAAATTTAACACCCTGGATGAAAATCTGGGTGTTTAAGACTTTTTTAGGCCTAAAATTTAGCTTTTCAAATTTTAGACCTTTTTTTTTTTTACTTTTTAAGACCCTGCACGAACCCTGAAAAGAGACATTTCTGKTGTGAGTCTATCGCTTCATGAGATACTCTATGCTTGTGTCTGAATGGATCTGTTACCAGACATCGTCGCTTGCCATCGCTTTTTGGGCGGCAGGCGTCAAAGGAGCTCAACCAGCAGGAATAAGAAGACATTGTTCAGAGAAGACGACTCAGGACAACGTAGCCTTTTTATCAGGAAGGCCGAGGACAGAGACGTGCTGAGGTACAAAGCTGCTGCAGAGTCGACCCAAGTCAAAAAGCTAGCTAGATAACATCCCTTTTGCTGCACACAGTAACTCGATTGTGTCGTTCTGAGAAGGAAAACAGCTAATCATAGAAGCGGGACTGTGTTGGACAAAAGTCACAATGAAGCCTCTTGATTCTAACAGCTGAATGTATCGGACAAAGGCGAGGCATCACCTGATTTCAGCCGCTGAACGGTATAAAAATCATTAAATACCACACTCGTTACTCAGAAGTGCATATTTTTTAGAGCTCCACGTCCAAACACAAAAACACCAATATTCACAAAATCCAGAGAAAGAAATATAACCAGGAGATGATCTAATGTGCGCTGAGGTTTCTATGGCTGCATTCTGCCCACATTTGGAGTCTTCTCTGAGGGCATGATAGTTTCCAAAACATTTCTCATCATCCTGCCCAAAAAAAGAGACTACATGGCTTTTTGCAGCGATCCTATTTTCAGATCAACCAGAGAGCATTTATGGATCAATACAATATTGCTATACAAGAATCAAGCTGTGACCTTTTTGACCTTTGCCTTTAGCTGAGTCATCTTCCTCAGACGTTACTTTTCATTGCTTCCTGACATTTTCGAACAGCTGTTTAAAATGTTCCGACACATTTGGGGTTCGAATCTATACAATTCAGAAACACCTCATTTTAAAAGGGTAAAGGGTCCAATTATAGTTCAGTGGTGCATAAAACACACAACTGTACACATTTTCCCCACAATATAGATCCTGTTGCTGAATAAGTCTAAAGCACTCATCAGAAACTGTAGGGTACCTCAAGACTGAATATTTACAAAAAGAGTTTTGTCTTTTTTTGAAGTAGAAATAAAAAATATACAATATCCCAGGAACACAACTAAGCCAATCAAGTCAGTTTCCATGTAAAATACTATCAATCAAGAAAAGTATCTTAAAATGACAAAACATTTAACAGCTGTTCAATACAGTTCTTTAGGTAAGCAAATTTTATCAGGAGCTCCTTTTAAGATCACAAGGTGTTTCACATCAAAATAACAAAAAGACACCAAGCAAAAAGAAAATAAAATCTATTTCTCGTGTCTGTTGAATTTTTGTGAATAATTTCCATTTTTGTGGTAAGTTTTTTATTTTGGTTTGTTTGTTTGTATTTATTTTTTGTTTTTTAACAAGAGTAGCCAATTAGAAATCTTGATTTTTATTGGCCTGGAGAGGTAGGAGTGTCAGAAACGGTAGGAGGCTCTTAAAGAGACAGAAGCCATTTTCAAGGCATTTAGATTATTTTTGACATTTACAGTGTTTTCATAACAATTGAAGATAACATAGTTAATTGATTGTGGTATAGAACTGAACTACGTTCCTGGAAAATAATGACCCCCCTCCCCCCCATTTGCAAACTCCAGGTATCACAAAGCATGAGCTGTGCTATCTGCAGTGATCACAGCAAGGATTCTGTCATTTTAATAAAATAATAATAATAATAATAATAATAATAATAATAATAATAATAATAATAATAATAATAATAATAATAATAATAATAATAATAATAATAAATCCGACCAAGATTTGTGGTTGTGTACAGTAGACTTGCTTTGAGGAATGCTGCTTGGTCGCTCAAACGTCGGCACCGACTCAGATGGAAATTTCCATCTGGTGTCAATGGAGAGGCAAAAACGAACAAGCATGTCAGTGTCTTGTTCAGAGCCAGTACTCCTCAACAAAAAAAACAACATGAGAATTATTATAGCTCTGTTAAAACTGAAATATATTCTTAACTTAGTAGTTCCTTTGAGCTCTGCGTTGGCTGGAAATGTCTGTACGTACAGGATACACAAAACGACACCAATGAAGCTAATGCCAAAAATGAATATGTAACACGTTTTTTATGCTGAAGACTAAAATAATACAAAAGTTTGCATTTCCTGCAAAAAGGGGAATTGAAACAGACATTAGGCTTAGAGAACTAGGCAGTCAAGCTTGACACAAGTTATGTRCAAATGAAACCTACTTGTTTATCTTCACTATTTTCCAGGTAGGACTATTTTTCTACCAGTTTTGTTCTAAAAATGTGGTTCTTTTACATTCTAACCTACTGGTCCTACCACACCGGATCATTGTGCAGGCCTCTGTTTTGATCCCTGACATCAACCAGCAGGCAGTGCTGTGCTCACATGTCAAGAAGCAGAGAAGCATCTAGAACAGTTAGCCTTTGGGCATGCTGAGATAACTTGTAGGTCTGCTRGTACAGGAGAAATAACTGCTAAATAAAAGTAAAAGTAGTTTTATTTTTAAWATAAAAGTCTTTATGGTGTATTAAGTACTTATATAGGTTTTCTAAGACAAGTTTTTATTTCTATGTGACCCAGCGGCACATGCAACAGTACTGTCTGGCCCTTGGCCCCTGATCTAGTAGATTCCTGCTCTCCTCACCAGTTCTCACAGGTGAGCTGTGCACTGTGAGTAGTAATGAAATATGATGCCTCCAACTCGACAGAGCAGGTCTAATCAGTTTACAAGCAGGCTTAAGCTACATTCACTCCTTACAGCTTCGTAAAACTAGAAGATCGAGTAGTTGGGGAATAAAAACAGAAACATTATACCAACGTGACAGGAGAGTGGTGCATAAAATATAACGTTAGAGTTTGAAAAAAGTAGCAGGCAGATAAGACTGCAGAAAGAAGGTGTATCGTACAGCGATATGGAATGAGTTGATCTACCTGTGCAGTGAGTTTAAAAAGCAAATGTCTGAGGTTAAACTCTGGATTACGTGTATGTTCAAAGGGTCAAAGCACGCACCAGCGGTTAAATCTCAACCTGTTGGTGCAGGAAGTAATTTGTTATGCAAAAATATGGGGCAGGGGGTTCAACGGCCTCAGCAAACATCGTGTCAGAGTGTCCCTGTCACTGGTCCTGTCCTGGAGCTGCACCTTCATCTCAGGCGCTGGACACACTTCAGAAGCAAAGACTGGGTTTTGCGTCCATTTTGAGCTTTTCTTCTTTAAGTGCCACAACAGGACAAAACAGAACTATCTTATAGATCTCCTAAATGTAGAGAGAAAAAAAAACTAGAAACTAAAGATCGTAACGTTATGAAATTTAAACTTTAAAATAAATGCAAAGCAAAACATTGCCTGAAGTCAAAACGTCGCCCAGTTGTCATTTTAATTCCATCACTGAATTATAAATCCTCTCTTTCTGAGAACAGCTGCTGTTGTGATTAACGTGGGCTTTGCATCTATTTAGAGCTCCTTCCTCTGAGGCAAACTAACACACTTATAGTCAAAACAACACATGTGGTGAATTGAGAATGAGTGTGTATGTGTTCATGGTAGAGCTGGGTGATATGATCAAAATTTTATATCACGGTATTTTCAACATTTTCACCGGTTTCATGGTATTTGACGTTATTTTTCTTTTCAT
>NW_013952404.1:7907427-7909111 GCF_001266775.1 Austrofundulus limnaeus | reverse complement strand
CCATAGGACAGGCCGCTCTGGATCAGGAAATGAAGGGAATACCTGCAGAAACACACACACACACACCACATTTAGGGCCCTACAAAATCCATTTTATTTTTCTATTTTTTTTTCTAAATTCCACTTTTTCCATTTTTCCCCCCGAATTCCACATTTTCATTGTAACCACATTTATTAAGGTAAAAAGTGTGAAATTATAAAGTTAGTGAAAAAAAATTAACAAATAAATAGCCAGAGAAATAAAAAATATAATCTTTCTKTTTTATATAAACACACTTCCTTTTATCAGACTATCAAATCCCCTTTTACTCTTGCATTTAAATATCCACYTCCTGCTTTGGCATCTGTTACTAAACTGCTGTGATACCAGCAGTCATGTGAGACCTTTATAACCACATGTTATTTCCAGTGAGTCAGAAAACAGGAATGTGATGATAATTATCAATACTAGTTTTTTAATTAGCTTCCATGCTTTTTAGATGCACATTTAGTAACATCACATCATTATGGTAAAGGAGTGCGCACACTTTATAAAATTATGCTATAAATATCTACTTCTTGTCCTGCTGTGAACCACAGGGGGGCACAGATTGTGCACAAACACACAAATTAACAGGACACACTGTGTGTGTGTGATCCTACCAATGTGAAGCCCTCCAGGAGAGGAGAGACACCACACTGCGAGTCAACAAGGAGGACAAGGACAGAACACGAGAGCGWAGTGTGGGTGAGTTACACGAACGGCACCAAAAATAATATTTTTTCATGAAAATCTGTGTCCTAAAGATGTAGGAAGTCAAGAAAGAGGAAGGGGGAGGAATTATTACACAAGAAGAAACTTAAACTTGCCTGAAACGATAAATAAGTATAATATGTTAGTTTTAAAAAGAACTTCTTCATTTTCAGCAGCTCAACAACAGTTTTTCTTTAGAGTCTTTCAGAGAGAAGTGTTTGTGCTCGGCAGAGAGAAATACATCCTAAAATAAACCAACACTCTCCACTTTCTGTAGCTAACTGCTAACAATTTATAATTATTGCTAAATGCTAAGTTAGCATAAGGGTATGCTTTTGATTAAAGCAGTATTTTCAGCTGTTGGGGAACAAAATGCCTAAAATATCAGGATCCAATACAAAATTCTACAATTAAAAGTTTATTTTAAAACATTCTACTTTTCACTAAATTAGTTCGCTAAAGCAGGACTCTGAAGCCGACATGAGCTTGGAATGAGATTTRGGGACATTGACCACTGTTGCCAACTCCTCAGTAAGAAAAATCGTATTATTTTGTCCTAAAAGCTGTAAAAGACGTCACCTAATTTGCATATTTGAACATTTGCCGATAGCTGTGATGTGGCCCGGGGAGATGCACTGTATATCAACAACGAAGAGAAAGTGAGTAAAAACATTAAATATGTTTAGAACTGCAAACAAACTTAAAGGGATCCAGGATTAGTTGTAACATTAGACTTTATTTGATAAACATTTATTTTAACTGTAAAATGAAGACTGTAAACATATTGTAGGCTGTTTAGTTTTGTAACTTTTTTAAAACATTTTTTAACACGGACGGAGCCACTTTATTTACACACAAAGCATTCTGGGTAAATGATGACCTGGATAGGTCCTCGATGTAAGCGAACTATATCCACCCTGAAGGTTAATCTTGGACAGTATCTGATGATCG
>NW_013952404.1:7895159-7906344 GCF_001266775.1 Austrofundulus limnaeus | reverse complement strand
TCTCACACTATCTCTTATTTCATATGGACTTCAGGATTTTTCAGCCTTTGCAGTCTTTATACACATCAGTAAAATGATCATTTGACTGTTGTATCAGTTTTTTTTATTTTATTTTAACAACATATGTACTAAAAAGTTTCACAACAACAAATGTATAACAGTAACTACAACAAAATATAGTGAAATTTAGCAATGCTCATTTGTTAGCCGGTGTGATTTAACAAACAGACAGAGCTTTGAGGCTCTAACAAGTGTGGATGAAGCTGAATCAAAAGCCATCAGAATCCCACTCAACAACAATCTCATCCTCTGTGTCTCYCCAGCGCCCCCTCTGGTGGGGAAACTTTTTCAGGTAGACCAACTTTTCCAGAACACCGGTKGACGGCAACRYTTACAGACAAACGTGTTTGTTGTTGTTCCGGCAGCGGCCCGGTCGCACATTAATGCCATTAGTTTGTTATCATTACTAAGCTGCAGGACTGCCTTTTTTTCTTTTCACATCATATTGAACTGCTTGGATCTGTTACTATCTCATTCGGAGGCACAAAGGAGTGTCAGAGGTAAGCTCGCTTCAACCGCTTTTTACGACGTGGTATCATTTCTGGACTAAGGCATTTTGTGAATGAGGCCAATATTTCAGTTAAAATACATAAGCAAAAATACTGATCCGAGTATAGTACTACCCCCCCAACTTTATGGATGATTTAATGGATTTAATTTTTTGTATTATACTTGAACAAATACAGTAACTTAGTTCATGTTAGGTTAAGGATATGGAGGCAAAATCTGAAATGGTAGAAGCTGAGTTATTAACAATTCTGTGTAAGAGAAAGGATGTGTATATTGTAAACTATTGACTTGTAGGGATTGATAAACCAAAGTGTTTTGGAACCAGCATGACCACTGCCCACTAAACCTGTCTTTGATTCACATTATCTGGTCSAACTGCAGGCATTACACAGTGTTGTGTTTGTGTTTAGGTCTGCATATGTCCATTCAGCATAAACACTGATGACTCAGGGATTATGTTCAACTTACTATTAAGCATCTCTGTCTCCCATGTGGCCTTGCTGTTAATCACACTTCAACACAAACCTCAAAAGTGTAAAGGAAAGTGAAAAAAACAACAACAGCCTTTTAGAAACGCAAACCCAGAAAATGCATCACCGACAGAYAAGTGACTGAAAGTTAATGTATGATGACATGGACACTTATCCACTAGGCTCCTGTTTGTTGGATGTCACATTAAGTGATGCATGTCTTAACATACAATGGCTCATAAACGTATGTGGGRCATGTTAACAGATCCGTCTGACTGGAAGCGGTGAAAGGCTCAAGAAACCATGAGCACCATTCATTATCTATGGATCCTGCATGATTAATGAGAGGGGGAAAGGAGAGGGACAGATATAGCCCAAAGTGCACAGGTCCTGCAAGTCACTAGCCTGTATGTTCCACATTAGATGGAGTACAACATGTAAAGATAGGGGATTTATTGGTCCGTAAATGAATTATGTACAATCAGAGCACAAGAAACTTCTATTGTATGAAACGCCACAGGGGCAAATTAGGATTAGGCAATATTAGCAAAAAATTAATCACCATTAATTGTTGTATTTGATCAATAACAATTAATATTACAATTAATCCTCTGGAGTCCTTGGATGCTGTACATTCACATGGCCAATTTCAACCATTGTAGTGGGAAAGATATGCTCTCGCTAAGAATCTGTTCCAATATGTGTAAAAAGTACAGACTTCKAGCTATACACCAGTTTTTAAATTGTGTTGATAGTAAAWCCGCAGTTATGATAAATAATTTACAGCACTTTTTTTTCATATTTGAAGATCGTTGCAGCAGGAGGCCGTGAAACATGGACAGATTCATCGAACAAACACCTCAATCCACACTCTGGTTTCACCCCCACCACACCAAACCTCAATTAAAAAAAAACTCATTTTTGACTAACACCTCAAATTATTTGACAAGCGCCAAAAAAATCTACAGGAAAAATAAAATAAAAAGAAGTGAAAGTTTAATGAAGTGATGATAAAAACACAGTGGTAGTGAGCAATGAGATTTAAGGGATTTATATTTAGTGACGTGTTTGGATTTTATGGTTAGAGTAAAGTGTTGAGCGTTTAGTTTGCTCAGTTTTAGTGTCTTTGAGTCAAAACAATGAGGCAATCTTGTTTTGTTATTTGAAGCTGCAGCTGATTGGGAAGGAGGTAGAGCTGTCTGAACTGAACTCAAAATGAAAGTTAAAAGCAAACAAAAGTTAATGTGCTAGACAATTTTTATTTCCTATGGTGTGCCATTGAAGCTGCAGACAAGGTTTTTCATAGCCTCTAAAAGCCAGTTCAGTCATGTATGTATGTTAATGATCAACAGAAAACAAGACAACTCAGCTATGTGCCAATAAAATATTATTTAACGTCTATAGAAATGTAGGTAAAAGATACCCTGACCATCCTTATTCAGCCAGGAATAATACAATAGATAGGCCTTATATGAGGTTCAGTCATAACCTGATTCTGATAAATTCAAATGAATCCAAATTTGTCCTGATCATGAGGATTTCAGAAGGTGTCAAACTTCACAGTACATTTCCACAGCAACAAAAACATAGCATATGGATAGCTGTATCCCACGGAGCAGTAAATGACATCATACCAAAAGCAAACATCAACATCAGCCTTTGAAATAACCTGAAAGTCAAACAGCATGACATCAGCCGGTCTTTGAATATCAGTTCTGTAAAAGAAAGGAATTCCATGTGGGGTGAGTGGAAGGGGCGTAACAGAGGAACTGTATTGTTCAGAAAACTGCAGCTGTGAAAGACATCCTCAAATCTGTCCGTCGGGCTTTCGTTAAGAAACTGCCAAAAGAAAAGAAACCCTAGACATTAAGCTTTTAATGTAACATCAGGAATGAAGCTGATGTATCTGAGCTGCTTTTGATGACATCCAATAAAAAGCCAACTTTATTCAACATGAGGATTTTATTCTACTTTTACAACAGGCTTTAAAATGACTTAAATGTTTACTTTGCTGTGAATCACTTAACTTTACTGCATAGACTAATAGTTAGTGGTGTGTTTTAAATTAAACGTTTTAAAGAGGACAGATGCTTTTAAATCCTTCTTTTTCACATTGAAATCATTCAGTTGGGGTCTAAATAAAGTGGAACTGCAACACTTTGGTTTTAATTCCTCTTTATTGTAACTCCACAAGCCCCTCGTTCACCCTTTTCTGAGGTGTGTCTCAGATGAACTCGTTTTGAAGCTGTATCTTTAAATTCAAATGAGACACGTACCACCCAAGCCAAGCCTCCTCCAGCTTCCTGACTGGTTCATTGTAGTTTGAGATATATATATATANATGGCACACAAGGGGCGAGAGCGGATCCCTCTCGCCGCTGGCGCCTGTGTCCACCCCCAAGGGTTTCTTGTAAACATTTAGGGTTTTTTGGGTTGGAGTGGGGGTGGAGGGAAAATTGGCACAAATCTGGCCTCTGCTCCTCTTCTTACCTATCCTAATTGCACTTTAGAACAACATGCATCAACAGCACATCTGGCGTTGGGGCTGTGTGTGTCGGGGTCTTTCTTTTTTTTCCTCTCTTGACCTCCCCCGATCTCCGATTGCCATATGGGGGTGTGGTTCTTAGAAGGCACGGACCGTCTGGTGGGGGGCCTGGGCAGTGGATGGACTCGGGGCCTGGGGGTGCCTGGGGGCTGGCGGTCTGTCTTCCCCGGGGTTGTTCAGACTCTCCGATTGCGGCCCCTAGTTGCCATAGGTGGCCCGCTGGCTGGGGTGGCTGCTGGGGCCTGGTTGGTGGTCGGCTGGGGTGTGAGCATGGCCGTTTGTGGTGTGTGGGGGGTGGCCGGGGGTGTTGCTTTGCTGCGGCGGGGGGCCGGTCGGCTGACCTAGTACAGTCTGGGCTGTGCCTTGGCTGTCTACTCCTCTCCACCCCAGAATGAATGGGTTTACCTCGTGGGTTCGGATATGACCTGCCCTCTGTAGGGGGCGGGTACATGTCATGGACCCGGGGGGTATAGAGTGTGTATCGGGAGTGTGAGTGGAGTGTGGCGTTCATCCTGTTTGTCTTTGAATGAGTGGTTGCGAGAATGAGTGTGGGACTGTGTGATTGTGTTTGTGTATGATTGGTTATTTGTCAGGATGGGACTCGGGCTGCCCTCTCATGTGGTTCACCTGAGGACCCACTGCTAGTGGTGGGCTTCTGCCCCTCGGTCGCACTGCCCTCTGGTGGGTTGTGCCTCTGCCCGCCGGCCTGATGCCTGCCTGGTGGGGCTTGTGTCCTCCAGCCCTGTCGGGCCTTGGCCTGGGGGCGGGGGTGCACCCTGGGATCCGGGTCTCTGTTTCCATGCCTGGATCTGTTCCAGCATGGCGGGCCGGCATGGCCTGTGGGGTCGTCGCTGTTAGCCCTGTGGGTTCTGCGTGTGGTTGCTGGTGGGGCTCTCCTGGTTCTCTCCTGTGTTCCTCTCTGGGGGGTGGGTGGGCGGTTCTTGCTGTGCAGGTGGCCTTGGGGGCTCAGTGCTTGGGGTCTCTCTCAGGATCGGTGGCTCTGGTCCCCCATATGTCTGCCTTGGGTCTTGGGGTTGGGTCTGCGGTCCTCCACGGTCAATTTTAAATATCGCACTGGAGAAAACTTGTATTTATATTCATGTTCACAACCGCACAAAAACAGGTATTCGGATCCTGGAGTTTCTGTCAATCACTGAATGTATGTGAATGTAAATGTGTGTGTGTGTGTGTGTGTGTGTGTGTGTGTGTGTGTGTGTGTGTGTGTGTGAATAATTTAGTCATGTTTTTTCCTACGTTGGCATAAGTTGTCTAAAACCTTATACGTAGTTTTACAGGGCCCTTATCCATGCTAATGAACAGCAGAGGGAGTAGGCAATCCAGTGGGTAACCAGTGTCTAGGCATGCTAGTGACTAGCCTGTCCAATGCTAACACATATGGGAAATCTCCTTACCGGTGCATGCTTGTGCACAGATTGCAGTTTTCTGGACAATCACCAATCATCGATCTTTAAAAAGTCTGACCTGCCGATTCTGTTTTTTGTCCGACACCGATTTTTGAAATAACTGACACTGTCAGGTGTTATAAGGTCACAATACACCTGTAATGTTCCAATCTTATTTTATTGAAAAACACTGAACAATACCCTTGAAACATTACAAACATGTTTTAACTGGATATTAGGTAGCACTCACAGCAGAGGAAAAAGGACAGTGGCTGATTTTCAGACCTTTGTGGAGGTAGATGAGAAGATGATCTTTTCCACCGATCTTATATAAGTATCGGCCCATCTCCCAAAATTAAAGGAAATCAGAGCTGGCTTTGGAATAAATGCAATCTTCTGCTACAAGGACATACCACTGGGTGCACAATAGTTTTAATTTTGTCCCTAATACCACACCGTTAGAAATGACTCGTAAGTGGCTGAAGCAACACTTACATGGAGATCACTCGCTAGCCAATGTGCTATATTTAACACGCAGATGTGAAATTTCACTGTGAAGTGACACCATAACAAATGATTGGTTAAAATTGGTTCATGATATTTTTTGGTAACAGACGAACACACACCCGCAAAAACATTATCCTTTGTCTATTGACGACAGGTGATAAATATGCACCAAAAACTGCAAGTGGCTTTAAGGTATGACTGGGGGTTTGACAATAACTTTGTGTAGTTATAAACAAATACAACTGCAGGTTTGAGAACTCACCACTACATTTTCCAGGCATCTATCATCTGACTTGTCAGCTGAAACAGCACCACTCTCCATCTGTTGTCTTTACTGTGCTTTTACTTTATCTCAATACCAAATCAATATGTCTGTTTAGACCACTACACAGTGTAAAAATCAAACAGACGGAGGGACAACATAGATATTTCATGGCTGCAAGTCGCTGCGAGTGATTAGCAATAAGCTGTCAAACAGTCGCTCCAGGCAAAAGGCTCAGCTCAGCTTTAAGACACATTATAGACGAACACACAGATGAGCAGAGGGGAGAAAAAAAAGCTAACAGAGGGAGGAAGTCGTTTTAAATGCAGTGGAAAACAGAGATAAGCCTGCTTCCCGAAGCCCATTATTGTGTTGAGTTTTGCATGTTGTATCCATGTGTGGGGGTGTGGACCAAGGGACCTGCAGGGCTTGTGGAATTCACCAGATTTTTTCTCACCATCTAAAAATGAACTTTTTCCACCAATAATCATTAGTTTTAACGCAGAATCAAGCAAACACTTCCCGTACAACTTCCTCACTCCTCCCTCAGCTCGTACTTTTAATCCAACTCGTCAGCTGGAGGTTTCGTGTTGCCGAGTCAGATAGTAAAGCTGTGATGAAAGAGAAAAAGAGATGCCACAGAGACCAGCAGATGGACGGGGATTCATCTTCGCTTTTCTTGTCTATAAAAACAACAGCCAAACACCAAAAGCTTTTGAGGTTTCCTCAGCCAGGCTAATTGCTAAAAACAAAACTTTGCCGCCATTTGGTTCCCCTTAGTTTATCATTGAGGGAAGTTACCAAACTAACCGGGGGGGGGGGGGGGGGGGGGGTGTTCACACAAATTCAGTTGATGCAGTTCATGTGACAAAATGTGTCAGATGAGAAAACTAGGGGGAAAAATGTGGTAAGGAGAAAAATAATCATCCTAATAAAACTGGATTCTTGAGTCTAATCAACTATGTGTTGGTGAAGGAATTATTTTTCATGGGAGGGTTTTTTTGCTCTGTATCAACTTTTATTGCTACAATACACCCATCCATTTCTCTCTCATACACTCTAATTGAGTAATATTACTTCTCCTGAAAAGTATTCCAAATCTTCTTGCACAGTCTTTGTTTAGCACCAAGAGATTAAAATAGTGGCTTTCTGCAGGAAGTCTCCTGAATCAAGCCTCAGGGACACTGGTGGGCTCCTGTCCATGTGTTTATACAACTAGATGAATTTAGACAGTCATTAGAAGAAACTCTTTCCTTCCCCAATGTCATTACGTCAATACCTCATAATACTTCCTCACCCAAACAGCTTTTGCAATCTGTCATTGCTGCCAGAATCACAGCAAGACACCCAAGTTATAAATCTGAACTCAACAAGAGTCAAAATTTGTAATCTTTGAAGGTTCGGTACACCAGAGACAGCAGCTGATAACCTTTTCCATGACAGGATAAATCAAAAAGAGCATTTCTGTACAACTCTCAAAAACGATTGAAAAGCAGATGACGCAAAAGTGCATGCGTTATACAGGAAAATATTATCGCAAGAACAAACTTTTGTATTGAGAAAATAAAACAACATATTGAGAGAACGTAACAGCAGAAAGTGCTTGAGCTTTTTCAGCCACGTTCCTGGCAGGAGCAGCAGAACGATGGTGCAAAGCGTGCCAACATTCTCTCAAAAAAAACKCAGTCAGACAAACACACYCYCACACGCAAACCAAAGACACTGGCAAAGCCATGGCTACAGAAGTCATAGCCAGTGAATGTGGTGCGATCATGGCTCAGTGTGTGGGTGACAGAACTGAAACAACACCATTCTTGTTTTTTTTCCATCAATACAACGACTTGTGTTGTTTGGCACCACTGGCTGTGCACTCTTTGCCCACTCACAAACACCCTTGTGGACCTCAAACAAAATAAGGTTTGACACCATGGCAATTCCTGTCACTAAACAACCAAAATGAGACAAAACTGAGCCAATCTCATTCTTCAAAACCAACCTTATTATTGATTCAGCTWCCTATGAAGCTGATATTTTTACATTTCAAATAAAAAGGAAGATGTCATCTGGACAAGAACAGCCCCAAAGAAGCACACACTCATACATCAAAGCCCACATATTGGAGGTTTAAAGCCCTGCAGTCTCCTCTGAGCTGATTCAGAGATCCCAGTCACACTCAACGGTCAGGCCGGCTATTTATAGCCAAGCAATCAGCCATTCCCCACAAGGCAGCTAGCAACGCTGGGCCGAAGACATGCTCACAATGGCTGTAGCCCCYTTTGTGAAGCACCTGACCCCCTTTTTATAACAGCAGACCCCACAGAGCTGCCTTCAGTTAGAGATGGCATCTGCTCTTTGAGGCGTCATGGTGCTCAACAGGAAATGACGTTGATAAAAATCACACCACAGTGTGTAGTTTTGATACTAGGTCAAAGGAAGCTTGACAACTACTAAAGAATACGAGAACAGACAGATATGTTGTGTTGAATTTATTATCTCAAAGACACTAGTCATTTTTGAAGTCAGTACAAGATCATTTCAAACCAAATTCAGATTTGCCAAAAGCTACCAGAGGGCTTTTTTCCTCTACAGCTTCGCTCTACAGTAAAGTTTAATGTCACTTTACTGCACCAGAGAAACAAAGAGACACTAGAGACAGCCAGGTAGAATTTACTCATTTATTAAAGGCTTCTAAACACACTCAGCTTGTTCCAAATGTATGTTGTTGAGTGCCTGCACACAGTTCTGCTTGTAAAAGAAAACAGACAGAATGACAAAAAAATGAAGCCAGGGTTTAAAGAGCGGAGACCGACATCATCTATGAATCTGTACAAGGCCACTACTATAACRATTTTAAAAGACCCTCAATAAAAACATTGTTTTTGCTTTTTTGCTTTGCTAATGGTGCATTCAGTAAAAAAGGTAAATAAAATTGGGGGGAACACCAATATAAGCGTTATTTCTATGTTGGGATATACAAACAATTTGAAAATAATGGTGAAAAAAGGTTTTAAATTCAACTTTATGAGGCACGTGTGCCAACTGGGGATGTATTAAACGTGGAAGATTTAATTAATTGAGGGAGGAGTGTGAAGAACAAATTACATTAATATAATTGTTTTATGTTGAGGGCCCAAACAAATAGGTAGGGCTGTAATTTATTTTTTCCTTTTACTTACATCCAACACTCAAAGGTTTGCCCTCAGACACATAAAGGAGGACATTTTCTTTGTTGAAATGACTAAAAAYGGAATGTAAAAAGCAGCCAAATGTTTCAAATCAGGTCAAAGCGGGCCTGTTTGGCTCCCACAGTCGTTCACACGGATCTGCAGAAGGGAGTGACTCTGGGGCAACAGCTGGTAATCTCCAGCCTCCAACACATCTTTAATCACCCCTCTCGTGCAGTTTGACAGCGCCACAGCTGTGTGTGGGGAACGTTTGCAGGAGGGTGTGTTGCCATACATTAGTGTTGTTGTGCTCCAGACCGGTTTTAAGACCAATGTTTGACGTTCTTGGTTTTGTCTCAGACTCGACCACATTTGTACTCGGTCTTGTCTCGGTCTCGGGCATTGAGGACTCTGGCTTTTATTTAGAGTGTATTCACACCTGACACATTTGGTCCACTTTAAATGAACCAGAGTTTGTTTCCCCCGTTGGTCCGGACCTTTTATGCAGGTGTGATTATACTCGTACGAATCCTGGTGTGAATCAAACTACCGGACCAAGACCCATTGTTGAGGTGGTCTTGGTCCGCTTCCAAATGAACTCTGGTGGGGTTCACTTCTAGTGTAAATACAGAACGGCCTCAAACCAACTACAGGAAACATGCACCTTTTTGGACTTCATGGGCCACCGTAGCTAAGCAAAATTAGCCCTCGAGTGTTGCTAATGCTAACACTGCYCTACAAACAATGAGCCACTGTGGGTCAGAGAACACAGTGCGTCTTGTCTCCTTTAGGTTTTGGCAGGCATTTGACAACACTGTCCTAAAATRATATAATCGCAAAACCACCACTGAATAAGCTGCTCTTGGTATTCTTAATAGTCAGTTGTATTAATAACAGCACCATTTTTATTTCTGGGTCTGAGCTCCGTCCTGCCCCCGTCATTTCTGTCCAGTGGGAGCAATGACCGTCACCTGCATGGCTTTGTTTATAAATTATAATCCACTTGCAAAAAGCACAATGTGAATGCAAACTGCACCAAAGGAAAAAAATWAAGTCAMCTATTTGGTCTGGACCAAACAAGTGGACCAAAGGACTTTTCTGGTGTGAATACACCCAAAAAGACCAGTCAAGACCATGTAGAAATATTGCTGCATTGTCAGAATATTGTCCAATATTTTTGTTAACCTCCTTACTTTCATTGGATTCAAAACAAACTGATTCAAATATAAGTGTGACTTATTGCTAATTATGTATTTTTGTTACGCTGTCACCCATCCCCACACCCCACTTTTCACTCTCACYGTCTTGACTTGGTCTCGGGTTAAGTGGTCTTGACTACAACACTACTGTACATGATCATTCCATCCATCCAACCATTATCCATTCCCGCTTATTCCTTTCAGGGTCACTGGTGTCCATAMCCAGCAGCCACAGTGCYAGGGGCAGGGTACACCCTGGACAGGTCGCAAGTCCATACATGATCCTTCTTGCTTCGGTAATGTTCTTTAAGACCGGTCGGCCTCTAATAATGAGGTGGTAAAACTTGATCTGATCTGAGAGACGGTGTAAATCTGAAAACTCCCCTCAGGTTTTGGGCGGGAGAATCTGAGGCAGTCAGTCCATCATAGCTACAGTAAAACATGACACTTCCCATCGATGCTAGTGCTCACCTATTTTACCACACTCCCATCTCTGGTGGCCACAGAAAACATTTAATCTGAAGCCAAGTCCTGTTTTATGAGTGTAAAGTATGACACATTAGAGCTGGAGGTGTGGGTCCATGGGTTTGTTCTAATGTAACGAGGAGCCCACTATCAATTTCACACCTTGCATAAACAYAAKAGAAACTCAAACCGCTTTATTTACTCATTACAGTTACCTGCTATATAAATATTTCACTGTGTATGAAAACACAGAGGCATTCTGCAATTTGTTTTTTTCCAACTAAGGTGTCAAGAATCTAAAAAATAACAGTCGTGCTTTAATGCAACGAGTCTTGATCTAGGATCAACTTGCTCAGATTTCATCTGCTCATTCTTACAAAAGCATAAAACACATTACTTCAGTTTTGGCATCTCTCCACAGACTTTTGGCCCACTTCCAGGCTGGTTTAAAGATTTTATAAATTCCTTTAAGGTTTTAAATGGATTGGCACTATCTTATTCAACAGATCTTATCAGTATTCACAGTCCTGTGAGAGCTCTGCGTTCGACCAGACAGAGAGCAAAAAAAAAAAAAAAAAAAAAAAAAAAAAAAAAAAAAAA
>NW_013952404.1:7887633-7891691 GCF_001266775.1 Austrofundulus limnaeus | reverse complement strand
AAAAAAAAAAAAAAAAAAAAAAAAAAAACACCCAAGTGACAGTCACCATCATAAATCTGTGGAATAGATAATTTCACAATGTTTAAACTACAGGGAAATGTAAGATTTATCCTATTTTTTTCTTGTTTAATATCATGTTGCTTTAAATTTTAATGATCTTTTGCTATCTAGTAGTGCACGATTGTAATGTTTTTACCCAGTTGTAAAGCACTTCTATTAACTTTTATATGGGTTATATAAATAAAGCTGACATTTACCTCGACTACAGTCAAATCAGAGCACTAAAACCAAACACTTGAAACTCGGCTTGTCTAAAATCAATAGTATTCAATATATGAGGTCAGTTTGTTGGACTTTTTGTATTTTGGACCCAAACCTAAAAGTCAGATGGCGTCGTTTTGGTCACTTTGGTCTTGCAAATCTTAGCAGAAACCAAATGGTTTAGAAAGTGAACATTGAAATTAAGCAAATGTTGCAAATCCCCATGGCAGCCATTGGATTTAGTTGAGAACTCAAATTTGAATGGGATTAAAAGGTTCAATGCTTTACCAATACTTTTACCCTGGATTATAGAACACAAACCATCAGGTGAATAAATAACAGGGAGTCTTTGGCAACTCAATCAATCCCACGTTCAGCATTCAAACTTTTCAGATGACAGAGCAACTAGTGCAGCTTTCAGAAAATACCAATACTCACTGACAGCTTGTTGGAGCGGAGAGCCAATTAGAGGTAAGGTGACGGAGACTTGATGAGAGGAACAGGGTCCGTCTTCTCCATCGAAGGTGAATCAGATAATTTCTCCTTAATGATCTGCTTCGATGGAGTTACAGCGGCAAAGTGGAAATAAATATTTATGACTTCCATTACATATTGAATGAATCTCCTTCAGCCCACTGTGAACTCCTGACCAAGCTCTCTGTCTGAGTTTTAAAGGAGATGTGTCATGATTTTAAATACTTCTTTTTCACATTTAAATCCTTCATTTGGGGCCTATATAAAGTGGAACTGCAATGTTTGGTCTGAATTCCTCATTTTAACTCCACAAGCCCCTCTTTCACCCCTTTTCTGAGGTATATCTCAGATCAGAAAATATTATAGAAACTAGGGAAAATTGAACAAGTTAAAAAAATATGACCCAAACAGATAATAAAGATATTTACACAGCACCAGGAGAGGCTAAATTCAACTTCTATGCATTCTTAGAGACCCCAAGTACACAACAAAATGCATTTAACAGCTAAAACAGTGAATTTTGAAGGATATATCCCCATTGAACTAATACTGACAAATGACAGCATTATAGCTGTTTTGGTCAAATATTATAAGTCTAGAGTATGKGTTGTAAAAGACTCTCAGCCACTACCAGATTTCAGCATAATATTTATAAAATTTCAGCTATTTGATAATAAAAAAGAAAATTGCTTTCTTTGGTGAAACTGAAAGCAGCTGCTGAAAGATTTAAAAACTGAAGCACACACTAGCTGATGCCTATCAAGGGGCTACGGTAGCTCAGTGGTGGGGTCCTGTAACCCTGAGGTTGCACGTTTTGAGCCCAGGTTGCGTCAGGAAAGGCACCTGGCAGAGAACAACTCAAAGTGTTGAAAACACCAAACTGGTTTCAGAAACAAGTTTTAAGATTTATCACGCAGCAATCCACCTTCACAGCGTTGCACCATCAGGAGTAACGGCACGGTAAAGCTGATTCATGTGGTCCACTGCTGTTGGTCACTGTGAACGCTTCGCAGTGGAGTTAAATAACAACTGCAGTGATTCTTCTCCCTCTACACCCACCTGTGTGTTTGGTGTGCTCGTGCAGAACTGATCATTATTCAAGAGGTAAAGCACTGTTTTTTTTTTTTGCATTAAGTACCACAGTTTGACTGATGCTTCTAGTGGGAGTGCTTTGCTATTTTCTCAGTCAGCAGGGATAAACACCCACATCTGTACTTCAACCAAAAACAGTGAATTTCACAGATGAGTGGATTGCCATAATGGGGGGGGGGGGCTCACTAAAATGCAGAATGAGAAATTGCACCGAGCAGCAGAACGTCGCTGAACACAGATTGTTACGTCAGGACTCTGTCTCTCTAAAAGCAGTGTGGTGAAGAAGATTAAAACCTGCTTCAAATCTTGGCAAAAGCCACAACAAAGGATTTAGGAGCTCACAAGAGATCTAATCATTGCTCCAAAGTTGAGCAATTTTATGCTTATCAGATGGGACGAGCCTCTACCAGGCTGTTACAATTTATTAGCGTCCAGATTATAAAATTACACAGCAAGAACYACATTATCTTCCTATCAACAGACTCGTGTTAACAACGTAAACCTCCTTATATTCCCCAGGAGAAATCAWTTTTTTCTTTTCTTTTTTTTTATTGTTTGTTTAAAAATAGCAGCCAGTCGCAATTAGCATTGAGGGAAAGAAATTAATTGAATGGACAAAACCCCACAGAGGGCAGCAAATTAAAAACAAACAGGAGACACGCTCTCGTTAAAAAAAGCTGAATTCCCAAGATGTGGCGGCTTTGGGGAATTTGTCAGAGGCTAACCTCCTCTGAGTAAAGCCGGCATGAATTATTACAGTAAAGCTATCAAAGACGCTGCAGACAAACGAACGCACAAACAAACAGGCAATCAGTCTTAATACAACAAAAATGTCAAAAAAATGTTGTTTTTTTAACCCGTGGGTTACATTAAGGTGAGCTCCATCACTGATGAGCAGGTCTGAAGGATAAAAGCGATGCTGGGGAGAAACGTTGGCAGAGACAACAAAAGAAGATCTGTTACCAGAACAAAAGAAGCAGACACTAACTGTTACAAACTACAAATCCAATACGCCGAATCAACACAAGACTGAAGGGAAGTACAGCAGCGGACCACCTTCACAGAAAGAACAGCATCTTTGCATCAGAGGGGTTACAATGAAARTACCACAGGAGCCTCAGGATACACATCAATGTTCTGATAGATGAAAAAAGGCAAAGGTGAGACATTCATTTAGTGTTTGATTGAGCCGTTAAATCAGAGGTGAATGTACAGACCAGCAAACTTTTTTCCTTCTTTATTAAGAYGAAAGGAGTAGAGCTGCATGATATATTGCTTGATCACCACCATCACAATGTACGTGRGCACAATAGTCCCACTGCAGGTACTGTGGTGTTCGAGGCTAAATAAATCAACGAGCTATCTGTGGACTACACCACTGAACCAGAAGTCATTGTACTCCTTGGTCGCATTACCGCTTTTATTTTGACGTGTGACTTTGTGTCAAAAAAGCTAAAACTTTCATTTTGTTGTGAAATGTCCGGGACGATAATTTACAACGTTTTTCAGGTAAGTGTTTCTGGTTCATTCTCGAGCTGTAGAGGAAGACAAGTCTCTTGACGAAAAATGGGAAGATGAGAAAATTTGCAGGTAGCTGGAGGAAAAGGGTTAAATATGGTTACATTAAAGCGCAACGGAAACAAAAACTGTAACACTATGACATTTTAAATAACTGATGCCAACTTATGAATGGGGGTGTAAATCACCAGCTTTATCATGATACGATATTACATCGATATGTTTGGCTGACGATTCGATATTTCTTGACATCACAAAGTCTGTCATGATACAATTTCGATTAAGTCTGCGATCGATATATTGCGATATCATATGCCCATCTAACACAAAGACTGTGTTAGATTGGCATATGATATCGATTCACATCGATCATATGATGACGATATAGATCGATATTTTCATTTTGCCTCGATATAACTGAATCATGAACCATTCAAATCGATATATCGATATAGAGCAATGTATCGTTACACAACTACTTATGAAAAATGTTCACTGTCTAAATTACTAATAAGTTATATGCAGGGGTTAGACAATGAAACTGAAACACCTGTTATTTTAGTGTGGGAGGTTTCATGGCTAAATTGAACCAGCCTGGTGGCCAATTTTCATTAACTGCACATTGCACCAGTAAGAGCAGAGTGTGAAGGTTCAATTAGCAGGTTAAGAGGGCAGTTCGGCTCAAAATATTGCAATGCACACAATATTATGGG
>NW_013952404.1:7876500-7886804 GCF_001266775.1 Austrofundulus limnaeus | reverse complement strand
CGTCTTGCTGGAGCATCTGTGACCAAGACAGCAAGTCTTTGTGATGTATCAAGAGCCACAGTTTCCAGGGTTAATGTCAGCATACCACCAAGAAGGATGAACCACATCCAACAGGATTAACTGTGGACGCAAGAGGAAGCTGTCTGAAAGGGATGTTATGGTCTAAAACCAGGTGGTTCAGTTTCATTGTCTAACCCCTGTATTTGATCAATTTGTTAGCATTACAGTTAGGGCTCGGCGATATGGCCCAAAAATAAAACCCCAGATTTTTTTCATCCCAAATTAGATTTTTGATTTTAAGCAATTTTGTTTCCCTCTTAACAGAGTGCCTCTGTTTCAGGTGTTGAAACAAATTTGTTGTACTCCTACTTTTTGTAGCAAGAGCCTTCAAACAGATTTTGCAGTGAGGTGTTCATTGCTCCAAGACCGAGGTTGAAAAACCTAACCAGTTCCAGATAACTGAAGAAACAGTGCCTGTTGGGGAAGTAGATCCTCTCTGCTAGCTGCRATATTGTTGTGTCATGTACCAAGCATCTTGAGGGACAAGTGGAGTGACCTCTGAACTACAGAAACTCAAAGAGTGCACTGGTGGGAGAAAAAAAATCCAGATTTTCCCACAATTAAATCTTTATAAATGGCAAATTCGAATTAACGGATTAAATCTATTTATCGCCCAACCCTAATTACAGTATGTTCCACCTTCAACATAGATGTCTTTAAAGTGTTCATAAGTTGTCTAAAACATTATAGTGTGACCTTTTGATAGACACAGATGCAACACTTAAGGTGGRAAAACACAATTCACATTTTTACACGATAAAAGGAAACATATACTCAGGTCCCAGCAKAATAAAAGATAACAAGAACAACTCTCAAACACAGAGGAAAAACATGCTTGTAACACGCACAGCAAAGAGCTAAGATCGGTGCAGGTTCATCGTCAACAAGGTGGCAGCAAACMCAGTGTTACTCAAGCCATCTGTTGGAAATTCCTGTACTTTTTATATTTCTATATCACAATATAGATCGCAAGGTTTTTTTAAACATCACTCAGACCTAGAAGGAAGCCAACATGCTTATTTGCCAACCACACTGCTGTCTATAATATGCAGCTTGAAAGTGGTTGGAGCGAGTTAAACAACACTGCAAACTTTTTAATCCCTACTCGTCCGAAAATAAAAATAATTTCTAGGACTGCTGGTAAAAATCTGTTATTTTGCAATGACTGTTGCAATAATGATTARGACTTGTAACACTTAGCTTTGTTCCTTTTGTTCTCATAAAACTGGTTCACATAAGGGTGGAGATTTCCTCTCTACAGCTCCTGAGGCATCCTGTGGTCCCTGTCGTGAAAACATGAAGTGCAACCATCTGATGGTGATCTTAGCTCACTTTGTCAGAACAGAACCAGCAGATTCAGTGAATTCAGAATATTGAAAGCAGTGAAAAATCTGCACAAACGGGTTGTTTTAGGTTCTTTGTTCAGAGAGAGCGAGGAGTGAAGTCAGAGCATCAGAGCTGTGCTAATGTTGGAAAAACCGCTTTGGCAGGCCCCTGCGAGGTCATGATCCAGTGAAACACCTGTTCGCATATGAGCATCCAGATAACAGAGCAAGAGGAACGCGAGTTTTCAGGTTGGTCAYGTTCCCCGAGCTACTAAAGACTAAATTAACACGACAAATTTTACTGATAACAAGGCTGTTCCTGTCAGAAAGTCACAAACCATTCAGCTGGGTGTTTCTGAATTTTCCTATCAGTGAGTTCCATCAAAAATATTATCAAAGACATTATTGAGGTATGTGAACTGGTTTTTAAAATATCAGGCAAAAAATAATGCCACAGCTCAATGGATACACTAATGTGGAACAAACACACCTGGTGTTTTGAACCTTGATGTAAAGGAATAAAATTCATGTTCTTAGTATTTTACGTTGCCTTTCATCTGTATTTCTCAGGTCAAAGCTTCTCACAATAATTTACTGGAATTTTGTCRCAGTCCTCCCACCTTTTCAGCTCTAACTACAAACTGAGAGACTGYGATCAGMGCTTTGTGATGGTCGCTCCAAAACACTGACTTTGRTGTCCTGAAGTCACTTTGGAACTAGTTTGGCATTTTGCTGAGGGTCACTGTCCATTTAGAAAGCCCGTTTGCGCTCAAAGTTTGTATTTTTTCCTGACYTCTTGAGACGTTGTGTCAATCGATTTGGTGAAGGACACCATTTCATCCTGGGGAACAAACACACACACACACCAAAAAAACATGATACCACCACCTCCATACCTCACGACTAGGATGCTGTTTGAAAATTTCCCTTTTTCCTCTAAATCAGAGGTGGCCAAAGTTGGCCAACCAAGCCATTTGATTTGGCCCACCAGCAGTTGTCCTGGTTCATAGATTGTAATCTCCTGTCTTATGTAGAAACACTATATTTCCACTTTGTCTTTTCAACCATTGGTCCAATTATACGTACAAGGATCTGTAGTCAGATAGTCTTAACTCATGGTACTCATTTTATATTTGAATTATGTTAAGATTAAATATAAAATACAAGTAACTAAATAAATAAAATAAATATTGACCCTTATCGTCCCGCAGAGGGGAAATTGAGTCTCTGCATTTAAACCATCGCACATGTGAACACATGTGGAGCAGCAYGCWGCCAGTTTCGGCGCCRGGGGAGCAGCTGGGGGGTRGATGGCCTTTAGATTAAATTTAWGCACTTATCTAGATTTGCACACCTTTATAAGACCCCATATACTCATTTTAAATTATGAAAAGTCCCATGAGCCTTTGCTGCCCGAGCATARGTTGAAATTTCTCCATGTCCATGGACTGAAAATAAACAAACAAACAAAAGAATGTGAGCAACCGCARTGGCACATTATAAAAAGTAAAACAACTTCACTTAAGAAGTATTTGRATTTCATGTACTACATTACTGCATTTGGCCCATGACCCTCAGATTGATTTTAATTTTGGCCCTCTCAGGGAACATGTTTGGGCACCCCTGCTCGAAATGTAGTCATTAGTTCAGTTAGTTTCATCAGAGTGTAGGGGTCACCTCGAGTGAAGAAACAGGAGTCACTGCCTCAAAGCAGGTCTCGGAAAGGCCTGAGAGAAGGCAGGAACACTGAACTCTATTTTAGGCCATGACAGATCATTTCAACCTGTGGTGGAGGACTTCAGTTCTCTTAACCAAATAAGGGACAGAAACAATCTTTTCTGTTCTGTTCTGTTTGTTAATCATAAGATTAACAAATGCATAACATTCTTAGTTAAACAACAAATGAATCACGAACAGAAAAGATTGTTTCTCTCCCTTATAGCCTAAAATAGAGTTCAGTGTTCCTGCCTTCTCTCAGGCCTTCCGAGACCTGCTTTGAGGCAGTAACTCCTGTTTCTTCACTCCTACAAGACCCCTACAAGAGCACAGTACGTCTCCCAAAATCAATGTCTTTGCCTCTGTGTGTGTTTGTAAACTATAATTTGGCTTTTTTATGTTGTTTGTTTTGGAGTAATGMTTTTTTCCTCACGGAGTGGCCTTTCAGCTCATGTCAGTACAGGACTTGTTTCTCCCAAGATCAGCTTATGATAAAAAAAATAATATTGTTCCCAAATGCTTGAGTTGTTCTTTAGTAGTTTCACATTTGTTGATGTGGGCCCATCTAAGAGAGTGACAGAGCAAAGCGGTCYTTTTTTAAAGGAGCCAGAGACCACCAACATCTCCTTTAGACACAAGTCTCAGAGCAAACCAACTTCCTCCRAGACACGCCTAACACATCAGGTGCATATGAGAAAGTCACGTTGAAAAAATGTTTGGTATGTGGAGAAAAAAAGGCCCATTGGGATGTGAGCACACCCAGGACTCGGCCGCTGAATGAATGACGCCTCCACATGTAAAAACAACCTGAGCCCCTTTAAAACCTGAACAGGCTGACACATGTTCACCCGAAGGGTTAAAATCCTTTACAAACACCCAGTCAGTGGGTGGATAGTAAGAAAGTTACTTGTTATATGAGTGATTGTGCTCATTTCATAAGCTGGAGCTGATTAACTTTCAAAAACCACTACTACACATTTGTTATTTCAGGGTTGCCACACCTACAGTAACTCAACACATTCCCACCCAGTTTCAAGAAATAAAATAAAATAAAAATAAATTCTTTAGCTGATACACCTGAATGATCACATCTGACATGACAGCATGTAGAAGTTAATAACTTGTGTGTAACTAAAGTTTTAAAACAAAAAAAGTCTATTCTTACACTTTAAAACTGAACCATTAAATATCAGAATACTTGAAGTCAAAACTATTAAATGTTTTCTGGTTTTCTCATTTCTAAACTGACTTAATGCACACTGTTTGGGGACAAGTTCTGTAGAACATTTAAGTCAAATAATGATGCTTTTTGTTGGTGTCCTGATGAAAAGTAGACCCCAGTTGAAACACCTCTGTTGGGTTTTTGGACATTAAAATGAGGAGACAAAGGYCATTAGCTCGACTTGCTTATGATGACAGTGAATCATCATCGGGAATTATTACGTCTTATGCGAGGTAAACGCGTCATTTACACGGGATACACTAAAGTTGATGGAAATAATTGATTAGAGCAATGACTGCGATTATTAATGCGCCGTTTGAGATGTAGTTCTGTGAAAYCACGAACCTGGTCAACGGGGAGATTTATAATTTCGCTGATGGGCTGCAACAGAGTGGATCCGGTACAGGATGCTGTCGTTTGGGGAGCCATGCTTGAGTGGTGTCTGTAAATCCTTCCTCTCCGGGTAGCTTCGTTCCCCTCTGTCGCCTGCGACGATAAATAAATACCCCCGACACCTCCGCCACTGCTACCGCTGCAGCTGCTGCTGTTTTCTCCACGGACAGGGACGCTTGTCACCCACAGCACGCATGCAACAAAGAGTACGAACTCAGAGCGAGAGCAACACCCGCCTCGCCTTTTCTCTTTCGCTTGAACGCGACTTCGCAGTTTTAGCTAGGAGTTTGTCAACGCCGAATTTTGATGTTTTTTATTTTTTAATATAGAAAACGCTGCTAACGTTTAGTAAATGTTAGGACGCTGTTATCAGATAATAAAAAATATATTTTATGTCAATAATCAACTTTGCAGGTACTCATCTTGTGTGCATGCGCGGTTAAATCGCAAGTGACACAACTGATGGATGACGCTTCCACCGTCGTGGAAAAAAAACTCCACGTTACATCATTTGTGGTAATCGCTAAAGTGCATGCTAATCCCATCTAATGTGTTGCGATGACTAATCCACCCCGTTTTTATAGACTCCGTTGTTGCTATTTTTGAGTGCGAACTATCTTGATACAAGCGAACCTTTGACCACAATGAAAATAGTGTCAGCACAGAGAGAGATGGCGGCCCAGCCCTCTGTCATAATCATCTATTTTGACCTAATATGCGGAGAAACAGACCTCACTCCAGCAGCCACAAGGTTACAGAAGATATATGGATATTAATGTGCAGTCTCTGCTGTCAATTTGAATTAAAAATAACAAATATAATAATAATGGATGCAATTCTTCTCACATGTATTCCACGTGAGTGGAGAGAAAAACATGACGTCAAAGCAGCGTAAATTGGACTCATTTGTAGTGTTCACATGCCACAGCATGAAATTTGCTCTGCAGTGAGCAAATCATGATCTCTTATTTGAACATAAACTCTTAGATGACATTTGGTAGATGGGATGTTTTGTATTATAGTCTACATCTTTGCATTGTGTTGTGCTCATTGAGCACAATCTCATTGCATTCCTTGTTTTTTTTCCCCATCACAAAAAGCAAATAAACATGACGTCACTTGTAACGTAAATATTGGAAATCTTTTATCCTGTGCTTCGTATGTCATAAACTTTGGGGGTGAGTTTAAGGTCAATGAGCGCCATCTAGCAATTTTCAATTATTGACATACTACATATTACAKATTTTTAAATCATTATATTTTGTTTATTTGCAAAATATACATTTTCATCTGTATTATTCATATTATGAGTTCCCTTTTTACTGAATTAGCTGAGTTCTGTTKAGTTTGCAGCAGTTCACCACAGATCTTTGCGCCTGCCCGCAGCGGCCACTAGAGGGCAGCACAGGAGCAGCTCCTCTGCTCTGTCTGCAGCGTCGTTGGTCATTTCTTTTCCTGAAGTTTAGCTCAGCTGAGGATCAAACCAGATACATTGCTACGAGGTGGACTGCACTTGTTTATTCATATTCCCAAACCTCTTCAACTCGAATAAATAAAGCTAATAAAGTTAATCTCTGCAGAGATTAACAGGGGTTTGATTTAGCTGTCTGATCTTATTAGTGTTTCTTTTATTGGATTTATAAACTTTCCAGAACTACACAGGGCAAAGCAGCTCAGTGCATTTCATCATAAGCATCTAAGGATGGGATTTTAAATTATTGAACGCTAACTTGTGGATGTTTTTGAGGCCGCACATCACAACGAATGTACAATGATCCCTATGAAATGTTAAAGAACAGCTACATATTCTGAAGACAAGAAAAAAACGCATGAAAAATAGATTTAAGAGCAGAAAGTAATGACAGATTTTCTACTTTTGTCAATAAAAAACTTCATAAACTTATAAATATTTGAGTTAAAAATATGTAAATAATTCATGCCAAGGATTTCTAAAAGCTCKGTTCACTTTTTCATATCACCACAATTCTGTATCATTCAGAACTACACAAACACAGGGACAGTCAGGATTCCTGTTCCTCCTCTGAGATGTCCAATTAGACCCCGTCGTCCCCAAAAGAGACCCGCTTTCCTTTACTCCCTTGCCTCTCTGGACCATTTAAAGCCAACGCCGAGCTAAAAAGTCTGTGCAAATCAGTTTGAAACAGCAAAGCGAATGGTGACTCTGTGGGTTAAGCACTCGTTCATGATGAAGGCCAGGGAGTGGAGCCCAGTTGTGATGATCTCTGCATTCAGTCCTCTGCCTTTTCTTTCAGAAGCGCTCTCTATCTCAGCCTGAATAGCAGTCGTTTTTAAAAGCTGATGGCTCTCGCTCCGAGCTCCTTATTTAGTCAATAGTCCATCTTTCGCTCTCAGTTTTTCCTCCTCCGGGGACAAACTTGCTTTTTTGTTTACGGAAAAAAAGAGAAAGCGAGTATCTTTGTGTGTTTTTTGTGGGGGGGAATGGGGGTCAGCCTGAAAGGGTTTTTTTTTTRTTTCTTGAAATAGAACAAGTCCTCAGAGATGTGCTGTTTATTTACCACCACAATCCTCCATGTCTTGAGAATATGTTCTCTTCCCCCTCCTTTGTTTTCATTATTTTTGAGGCGGCAGCAGCTCCTGCAGACACACAGGGGCCATGTTTACAGACCTTCAGGGTGCCTCTGCTCTCTGGTGGATCTTCTCTAGGAGCAGCTCTCAAAATGCTCCAGCTGTGCAACCTGAGGAAACCACAGAGGTTCTGCTTAAGACTGACACAGWCAGTTTGGTTATACTGATCATGCTCTGTAGAGACACATCCATCCATTATCTTTACCTGCTTCTTCCTTTCAGGGTCACGGGGGTCACTGGTGTCCATCACAAACAAGACCAACCAGTTACCAGTTAGCCCAGTGGATGCACAAGTTCATGTAAAATCAGAGTTCTAATCTACAAACTAAAGTTATACATGTGGTTGTACAGGAACAATAGTCCTGACTGTTCCTCTCTGCATGCAGAGGAGATTCAACAACAACAAACTGCTGACAGATCCATCATTCTCCCACATCAACAAGGCATTTTTTAAAAGTGCGGAGTCAAATTTGTTCCCATCATCCTTCTTCAGTGGGAGAAACAGCAGCTCTCTCAGCTCTTTGTTTTATTTTCTGCGCAGGGTGGGGCACTTCTCTTGTTTTTTTTTTTCCCTCTCATTTCCAGTCCGACTGCACGTTCTCCTCAGTTCAGTTTCCAGTGTCACAAATGGTTTGTCATTATCAGCCTCTAACACTGTACCAGTGTAAATATAGATCACTGCAAATAGATACTGGCAGCGTTTAAAACAAAGGTTTTGCAGAATCTGTTTGAGCTCAGAGTAAGTGCTGGGAAAATCAATCCAACTACTGCCACACTGAGGTCAAAATCTGACAAAGTGACTGAATTCTTGTGTTTTTGAGGCCAGTTTTATCACCTGCTGCTTGATAATGAAGCTAATAGCAGACTCAACTGGAATCCATTTATGCTCACTGGGTTTATAAGATGACAAACTCTTCAACTAAATCTCAGCTTAAATCTAATACACCATACCAGCTTTTTTTAAACTAAAGTTTCACTCATAAAATAAACCAAAATTTGTTGAATGAAAATTGGCTATGTCTTTTCAACAAATTTAAATTGTGTCAAACTGAAGGCCTGCAGGCCAAATCTGGCCCTCGTTAGCATTATATCTATCCCCAAAGGTAATCCTTTAAATGTGAAGTAAGGAGTTTTTTATATTTTGTGCGTTATGACAGCAGGCGGACTTTCAAGCCAAGAAAATAAAGTTTGAATTCTTCTTATTTCCAAGTCAAATAATTGGATTTTTTGTGAGGGTTTTCCCTTTTTTCCCATCTGATTTGTTGGATTGTGATTAAATGTATCGATAAGAAAAAATAAGTGAAAACTTGGTAATACAAAGTAAGACATAAGAAACAAATGATGTATTTTTTATTGGTTCGCATGCATTAATTCTATATTTACAATGTGTTCTYAAGGCCTTTTGTATTTCTATAAGAATAATTGGTTATATAAGATTTATGTGTAATGAATACTGACAGAACTTGGCTCTTGGTTTGACCCAAGTTATAAATTTTGATCCCCTGAGTTTAAGCTCCCTGATTTAGATCAAAATAACCAAACTAATGGATGTAAAAGCTCCCTAACATGACCTGAGAACTGATCTCAGTTACAAGATGTCTTTTTTTACTCTTCCTTACAATGTACAACACTGCTAATGTTTTTAATCTGCTCAGATTATTTTTTTTACTATGAATAAAATCCCATTTAGTCAGGATGAATGAAGCTGACTGACTAAACTCACTTCACGTATATTAGTATTCCCAGGAGGACACAGTCCACACTTTCTCCACTTCATTCTTTAAAGACAGGAGAACTGACTCATTTGTCATCTCTTAACTCACTGGATTAAAGTTTTTTTTAATTAATCACATAATTGGAGTCATGCAGAGCAGAATGAAAGCGCTCTCAAGGTTCACTTACATCCATCCACGTCTGTGTCCGGCCTTTATTTCATCACTTCTTAGTGCAGCTACTTGAAATGCCTGAGAAGCTCTCAGCTCATTTGTTAGAGTATCAGAAGAAATGCGGGGCAGCCTGGGAATTAGCACCYTAACACCGGGTTGTTTAGTGAACCGTGGAAACAGAGGCTGCAGAGTTGCTGATTCAGTCTCAGGCATGGAAGAACTGCTGAATGGACCTAATGAGAACACAGGTTCAGGGACCTAATTTGTCAGGATGAGATGCAAAATCTCCCAAAAAAGACATAAACAAACAGACGAACAAAAGAAGAAGGAAAAAACACATAAGGACATTAACASTTGCAAAAAGACAAGATCAAACTAAGTTTCATCAAAAACACATATACTGTGCGGTTATCATTCACAACAGGATCATTTCCACATCAAATGAAAATTGCCAAAGTTACTTCAATATTTAAAGCTGGGGACAAACACATTTCACTAATTACAGGCCAGTATCATTACTCTGCCTGTTCTCTAAAATCCTGCAAAAACTGTTCATTCAAAGACATGATGCCTCCATTCAAAAGCATAGCACACTGTCAGATTGTCAAAATGGTTCTGGAGAAAACAGGTCCACATCAAAGGCATTGATGTAAATCACTGGTTCCCAAAGTTAGGATCGGGACCCACAGTGGGGTCCTGAAACATCAAGGTGGGGTCCTGAAAATATTTTCTGAATTAATTACGCTGAAAAATGACATCTAAGAAATTTTTTTGCCTTTTGTTGTTACAAAATAATAAGATTAGTGTTGTACTTAAATGGACAAAAATATCCTAATAAATAATGTTAGTATGCTCTTGTTTATTTAACGTGAAAACTATGTTCATCAGCTGACAACAGCTGGGGACACAGGTCTCTGCTGCTGGTATTTTGTGGGTCAAAAGCTGAAAAGTTTGGGAACCACTGATGTAAATGACTGAAGAAAGAATGACAAAATGAATGAATAGCAAAACAAAAATTACCTAAAAAAATTAAAAATTTCAACAGCCACCAACAGAAACAAAGAAAAGCAGACAGAGTGACTAAAATTTATACAT
>NW_013952404.1:7873462-7876490 GCF_001266775.1 Austrofundulus limnaeus | reverse complement strand
ATATCTCAATAAAAATATAATTTAATAAGTAGGCTATGTTGTTGTGTATACAAAGTGAAATATATACAAATGTTCTCAACTACTTCCTTGTTCTCCTCCTCATCCTCTTCTTTGAAATAGAGACCGTAAATCTACATCCAACATCCATAAACTTTCTGCTTACAGGTCAAACATTTTTATTTAAATAGGAGTAAACTGTGTACTTATTAAAAGTTACAGTTTAGTGTTCTTAGGACTGAAGTCAGAGGAAATACATTTTTAAACATCTTTTCTATAATTTTAGTGTTTTCAACTGAGGAGCTTTGATATATTAATTTAAAATAACTTATAGCAGAGGAAGTTCTCTGCACAGAAAAAAAATATATTTTTACTGTTTTATTTTAACCAAACTGACAAGTTTCTCCAGTAAAATGATTGTGTAATTTAAAGGCATTGAAACACCTGGTTAAATTTAGAAGGTATTATGATTAACTACAAACATCTGAAGCTGACGAGAACTCTGTGATTTTAGAAAAAATAAAAGTCAAATATAGACACGTCTTTATGAGACCCTCCTCCTCCCAACTCCGCGCAGCTGCGGTCAGGGCACCTCTTCTCCATCCGCGTGATTAATACTGTTTTTTTTTGTGCAAATTACAGATTTTTTATGCTCATTAAACACGTTAAACGTCTGAAGGGGTTGACGTGTGAACTCTTCAGTCCCGGGCTGGTCGGAGCCGAGGTGCAGGTGGGCAGGTGCAGCTGCTGTAAAGTCGCTGCCCCTCGCTTTAAAAACAGTCAGCTGATCTGTTGTGGTTTTGTTGCGCTCGTGACATGAACACAAAGGGGGAAATGCTGCGAAGTGCTTTTAGAAATATAATAAATARAAAATACGACGTAATCCTCAGTGGAAAATAGTCCAGGAAATGTGTGCGTTCCCGGGAGGTGTTCACCTGCAGCTGCGTGAAGCTGACCCCCCACCCACAGAGAAAGGAAAAAAAAAAGGCAGTAATTATTGATAAGGTAGTAACCATGCTGTGGCTTCACCTGTAGCATTTTCTTTTAAAGAAAGAAAAAGTAGCTTGCAAAGCTGTCGCATCYGTGCTACGTGATTAAAAGCAGAGCTGTGCGTCCAATCACACACACYTCTTCCTATCTTTGTGAGGACCCCACCTGTATAATGGTAGGGGAAACACTGGTTTTAGTTTTATGGCTCATAGTTTATTTGACATTTTTATGAGGAGCTGCTTCCTGATATGGCTAATGTTGTGCCATCTGCTCAGCGGAAAGTGATACAGAGGCAAGCACGTAGGCATTTAGCCAAAAAGTTGTTTCATCACTTTTTAAAATTGTCCATAAGTTGTTGGTTTTTTTTTCAGCAAAGTAGATTTATTCTGTAGACTGGGTAGAATTTTTTTTCCCACTTCCCCACAGAAATGGCTGTAAAAATGTGTCTGTGCACCAAAATGGCAAAGAAGAAATGCCTCTGGAGCGTTAGTGCAGCTTAAATTTATCAGTTGGCAGGTGCAGCTCTGCTAGATGAGGGGAAATAAGGTAACTTTCTTGAAAAGTTTTTTCTGAAAACTCAAACWTGGCTAGCTTCTGTTTCATACTCTGTCTGCTGTTTTGAGTTTGATGGCTTCTGTAGAGATRGCCTCATTAATTCAAATGGCAAATCTAAAAAGTTCACATTTGTATTGTAAGTGACCTGTAGAAAATGTGATTTWGGTTCTCTGCACATGTGCAATCCAAACAGAAAATAGCTTCAGTTTCACTGTAACAAAATAATCTCAGATACTTCTGGTGACACATACATGCCAGTAAAACTTATTATGTTAGAGGATTGTTATTAAGCAGCACAAAGACAAAAAGTTGCAGATACTTTGTTTCAAAGATGTCAGAGCTGTTGTAATTGAAATTCAGTCTCTACCATCTCATTGTTTGAGGAAAAACTGTATAAAAGTTTTCATGTTGCTCCTCTGAGAGCTTCAAATCGCAACAGGAAGTCTCAACAATGTCTCCCTCAGTGCTCGGAGTACATGCCTGCTGCGAGTGGCTGTCAAAGTCTGAAACTCAGCAGGAATACGTTRAGCTTTGACACGAGGAATAGTAATGAGGAGGGGAAATTGGATGTTTGGTTGCGGAATTGAGCAGAAATAAACAACAATGCAGGGAAAAGTGTCTCCWCCCACAGAGAAGGATGAAGATGGGAAATTGAACATTTAAAAAAAAGGAGAGGGAGTTTTGCAGAGGAGGCAAATAAATGAATGAGGAAGGCTCYTGTGGCTGCAGGCGCCTGTCAGGGTGTCGGCTCTGTGAGCTCGATGAATAAACCAGCAGCCGGCGCTGACTGAGCTGAGCTGCTGGAGTAGATGATGGTGCCACAGCTGTCATACCTGTAGATAACACTGCCTGCATCATCCAGGTCACGGCTGGAGACACACACACACACACGTTACTCTACTGCAAACTTACTCTAGTAAAATCTAACATAATTACATGAGTTGGGTTTCTAAAGAAAACACCTGCAGGTTGTCAGCAGGGTCTATACGACTGAAGTTGGGATCAGGATGAAGATGATTCAAAACCTGACCGATCGCTTCATTGTGGAAAAAAATAGATTATAATCCCCTTCTGTGGCATAACTTGTCCTTTTTAATTATGTGTTTTTTTAATGTCTTTCTCATGCCTTGTCTTTCCCTTTTTTTGATTGTGCTTTGAATAGAAGTTACGCTCCCATCTGTCAGAGCTCGTGGCCATATTGTGAGGTGGACCTGTTGTTTTCACACCGTCTGTGGAGAGATATGGAATTAATCTGAGGTCGCACATTGTGTTGGTGTGCGTCAGCAGGCCGGGCTTCACGGAGCTGTGTGGGAGAGAAGGAAGCAGGAGCCAGTCTGTTGTCTGATGATTAAACCCTGCGTGTGTATAGAAGCTACGAGGCAAACCTTTTGGGATGTTTGGTAATCCTCAAGCAGATGCCTGGAAACTGTTCCCATTTTTATTATTTGTCTTGCATTTGTTTGCTTATATATATATATATATATAT
>NW_013952404.1:7871054-7873154 GCF_001266775.1 Austrofundulus limnaeus | reverse complement strand
GCAAGTCAAAATAATAAAAAAAATGTTATAAATACTTGAGGCCTGCAGCTGAAATAATTATTACATATAATTTTTAAAAACTGTATAAGAAAATAAAGCTTCAAATACTCTTTAATTTATATTTTTCTTGTTCTTGACTTTCTCTCATCTTGTATGTGCTCATTGTRACAATGAGTGCTTATAAGAGAAAAGTAGTGTCACTGCGTGTATTTCTTATTTTATAGTGAATAAAATCCCCACGGCTATCAGGGCCATGAACAACAAACCAAACTTGACATGGTCATCCATGTCGTTCGCAAAGGTTTCCTCCTGGACCTTCTGCTGCTCCTGTTGTTTGGCTCGGAGCTGTCTCTCCCTCTCCAGCTGCTTGCCGTAGTGACCTTTGTAAAACTCCTGGAAATGCAGCCTGTCAGCTCTGCCCGCCGCGGACGGCCTGCTCGCGGCCTGGTGCGTGGCGGAGTCCCGGTGCTTTGCAGACGCGTGTTTGTTCGTGGCGTGTAAGTCCGACAGGCTTAAGAGTCCACGGTCGTATTTCTTCCGGAGGCTCTTGTTTCCCAGCACCGTGTAGGCCTCGCTGATCATCGAGAAGCGGAGSGTGGCCTCCTTGCTACCGGCGTTTCTGTCCGGATGGTAGGCGAAGGACTGCTTGTAGTAAGCCGTCTTTATCTGGGCTTGWGTGGCGGAGGGTGACAGCCCCAGGACGTCATAGTACCCCGTCTTGGTTTTGTATAGAGACTCAGATCTGGTACCGTTGTCACTGTATTCCCTGAAAACAAACTCACAACCCCAGGAGGGTCGAAACCATGGACTCTGCTGTCCGCCGAAAGAGCTGGATAATAAATTCCTCCAAATCTTAGCCTGGATCCGGTGTTTGGGAACTTTCCACCCAGTCATTTGCGCTTCTAACTTGAATAATGATRCTCTTCAAGTCCACGATTATAACTATAATAAAACTTATTTTCCAAACTAGCGTCGAGCCGGTGTTTCACTCTTTTTGAGTGGGCCKCGACTATTTCCTGGTTCGCAGCATTTTCGGCTCCGTTCAGTRCGCAGTCTTTAATGTCACCGAGCAAAATCCCGACCGACAGAGAGGACGAGTGGGTTACAGTTTTCCAGACTTCGGTTTGGCTCTCCGGGGGGTTGGAATTAAAACGTTTCATAACAAAATCGTTCATTCCTCAACCGGCACACTGCCTGACCTTCGCCACGTTTCCGGGAACGGAGCTGAAGAAGGTGTTTGGACCGCAGCAGCGCCCCGCGGTGGTCCGGAGCAGGAAGTGATTACGTCACAAATATTTTGCCCTCTTTTTTTTTTTTTAACTTAGGTGGCTCGTAGAATAAATATCATCATATGTATCAAATATCATTTTTTTAGATTTAAAAAAAAGAGGAGAAAATCTTCGCCAAAAAACTCAGACGGTTTGAAATTAATGGATTTATCAAGAAAAACCAGGGAAATTCTCTGAGCTCCGAAAGTCGTAATTTGTCGAGAAAAAAACTCAGAATTTCTGATATTAATTTCAGAATTTTTCAAGAAAAAAACAGGACATTTTCTTATGAAACCTTTCCGAGATAAAACTKAGAAACTTCCTTAATTAACAGCAATTTTTTTGACCTGTAAACTTTCTGACATGTAGTCAGAAATTTATAAGGAAAACATTTTTTTTTAATTTAGGGGTGGGGGGTAAGTATTTGCTGGGATAAAATGATGCAAAATACTTTTTTTCCTCRATACATTTCTCAAATAAATCTACTTTGTGAAAGCACCGGCTCTTATTGTGAAAGGCTTCGACTTAACCGGAAGTTTTTTCTTCTCTAGCGCATCTATTTCCGGTGCTCCCTGTTTACCAAAACACAGGTGCATGGGGTGTATGGGGTGCATTGTGGTCCAGTCTGTATCATCATGGTAAGCATCTGTTGTCTTTGCTGCGGGGAACTTCCGGTGGAACCCCGCGGTAGCCAACAGGGAAACCCGCGGGCATCCCGCTCCGGACAGCCGCAGCATGACCAGTTCACGGYCTCCAAACTCTCTGGTGAGCCTGAGAAGACAGCTGCTGTCCAGCAAGTGCGAAGAGATGCATGAGTGTCTTTTATTGCTGC
>NW_013952404.1:7855526-7868698 GCF_001266775.1 Austrofundulus limnaeus | reverse complement strand
CCATAAGAAGACAAAAAGAAAAAAATGAACATAATGTGTTACACATGGAGTTTTTTTAATTTATTTTATTTATTTAACCTTTATTTATCCAGGCAAACTTTGAGACCCACTTCTCATTTACAAACATGACCTGGCATGCACTGAGTGCATTGCAGTATACAAACCTACATATTCAGCCATAATTGTAAATTTTAATTGTGATTAAATTTTTTAATCCATGCCCATGCAGCACTAAAATTAATCAGAGTTAACTCGATTAATAATTTCACAGCCCTAAAAATAAAMCAAGTGTACCCAACAATTAGACAGCGTTTAATGTTGATCTTTCATTTGTCTCTGCAGCAGCATCCATCATTTACCACACTACATCTGCATCCTTTTCCTGTTCCTGCTCCACGTGCTGTAGGCTACATGTTGGGTGCTGGTACTGCATAACATGGAGCACAGGCGTAGGAAGCCGGGGGGACGTACGTGCCCCCTTATCCCACACCATGGATGAAAAATACTTGATTTTGAAGTCTTTAACGCGCGTGCTTTTATTTTGAAGGCGCAACCCAGCGTCATTTCGCTGCCTACCACTAATGAGGTAAAACTGTCTGTCACAGTAATGCTGCTGTGAATATTTCTTGTTTATAACGTCTTGTTGTCAGTTTACTTTCATAAGCAGAAGTTGAATCTTTTTGATTCAAACATCTGGGTGCTCAATCATCCATATTTACTGTAACTGCTTTGTCTAGAAGTTCACAGTATGCAAAATGTTTTAGTAATTTTCAGCACATAGCCACCACCTGCTAAAAGACTAGAACAGCAGAAGCAGGACTTTTTTTCAGAGTAACAGTTACACAACATAAGGACAACACCTAGAACCATGACACAGCTCAGCTGATCATAGTTTATCAACATGTATGACGTTATATTAGATATTATGTGCTATGGTATCTTATCAAGAGAATACATTTGAAGCAATGAAAGGCGGAGACATGGAGGCAGCTCAGGCAAGGTTTTAAATTAGTTTAGTGAAATATGTATTAGCTTGTTATTAATCCACATAATACTCCCGTATGGAATAATATGTTTTGTTAAGTAGAAAATCTATATTTTTACAAATCTTGTTTTCAAAAGATGTCACATTTTATGAATGATAACGGTGAGATATTATTGTTCAACAAGGATTTTATTTTTAATTCACTATTGCTTTTCTGGTTAAATAGGATCTGCTTTACTCCAAAATGTTCCCTGCTCTGGGTCAACTTTATATAGAAAACATAGAGTTTAAAGATTAAAAAATGACAAGTTTATGAGAAGAATTTTACAGAAAGATTTGTTCCTGGGTCAGGTTAAGCGACGGTATATTCTTGAGTTTAGAATGGATGTTATCTCTAAAACTAGGACAAAATATATTTAGTTCCCTCTTCCTCCTAGGAAGGCCATTTCAAAATTAGAAAAGACATTTACCCAATCAGTGCTTTTATCAGAACAAGATTTAAATTTGACACTGCTGGGTGCACATTCTGTGAAGAGGATTTAGATAAACCTTTTTTTTTTTTCATTGTAATATCATTCAAGGCTTCTGGAGCAGTGTGTGGAGTGACTCCAGGCTAAATGAATTCAACTTCCACRTTTAATTCAATAATAGAATTTGGTATTCATTGTCGAAACTCGAAAATACCATTTTTAATTAATGWTATGGTGTTGCTGGGAAAGTTTTTGTTAATAAATGTAGGTTCTTTATAATTAAGCCAAACCTGTGTCAGTGGAGAAATTACCAGAAAAAAAATTGTGAGTCTCTTAATCTGGTGAAAAATAAATCTGCTTAACAATTTAATACTTTGATTAACAACTTTGATTTAATGTAAACCTCTTTGTTTGATGATTTTATTTATTTTTAATTTTATACTAATTGTGTTGCTTTGTTACTTTGAATATAGAAAACTGAACCTGTGAAATCTATTACTTTGTTGTTGTTGTTGTTGTTGTTGTTGTTGTTGATGTTGATGGTGATGATGTTTGTTTGCTTTTGCTATGTTTTGTTTGTAAACTTGTTCTCAATTAAATAAAATTAAAAAAATTATGTTTCAGTAACTCATTATTTCAAAATAAGAGTCTTTTTTTTACATTACAGTCAGAACATTACAATACTGGTCCCCTGAAGCAATATGTTTTCAACTAAACTATTATTATTCCTCATTTTAAACTCAATATCTGAGCAATGTTGAACAAAACGTTGAAAAACGGATAAATCTTATCATTTATTTTTCAAATGAAGCCTTTATTAGAAATATGAACAGTGACAAAGCAAATCTGCTAATTAAATTTGACGTATAAACAAATACTCATTTCATTCTTCAAAAACGGTAAAACGGTCCGATATTTTTTATTTTTTAAAAACTAAACATTTAACTACATTTAATGTGGTACCAAAACGGCTGCCTGTAAATAATGCAGCCCATGAAAAACACGCCCCCTGGGAAAAAATGAACGTCACTTCCGACGCGCGCGAGACAAGCTAGCAGTGCAGCTAACAACAAACAGTTGACATCTAAGAACACAGAAGGATGCACCATTTTTACAGCATATTTTAAAAAGTGCGTGGTCATTCTTGTGGTGTTTAGTTTGTTGAAAAATGCCGAAGCATCTCCGCAAAGAAGTCCGCTCGGTTGTTGACACCCTTTAGTGCTAACTTTTTTTTCCCTTCCTTTTTTTTTCTTGTCGTTTTCGCAGAAGTTTTCCCTCTGGGATGCATTAAGTACCCCTCCCTCCTTTCTGCTTCGTGTCGGCATTATTGAGCCGGGCTTCGGTGCTCGGTAACCGGTCGCGATGAAGCTGCAGTGTGATGTGGAGGTGTTGAGTCGACTGCTTCCGACGTACGGGATGAAAAGTCGGGGTAAGGGGTCGCGAGCGGTGGTCTCCATCGGGAAGCACCCGGACAAGTCGAGTCAACGCAGTAACGTTTACATGATGATCTGCACGGCCAAAGACAGGACGGGATCGAAGTATAAGGTGTGTACACGGGTTTTAGAGTGTTTGTGTTAAATTACTATTTGGTTATTTTTGTCACAGTACTCTGTGTATTATATTATTTTATGTCTGTGTGTCGTGTTTTTATCCCGGGTTAAATCCAGGGCTATTATTAGGTCTGAAGTTTTTAATACAGTTTTAATTATTAAATAATCTAAATATTATGTGTCAAATTGAAAGTCCCCGGGCCATAAATGGCCCTTGATACAAACTTCTGGCCAGTGAACAATATTATTGATAGACTGGATCACCAATCACAGATATATAATGTCTCAAATGTGATGTTTTAATTAAAACTATTTGTTGTAAATACTATACAGTGTTCTCATAAATCTGTATAAATAATTAGACATATGTAACCCATCATGTCGAAAGGAGGATTAAGTCAAATTTGGTCAAAATGACCTAACCACATTTTCAAATTCCTGGCTTTAAAAGCTACACTTTGATACTTAGATCATCCTGATATCATAAGCACTTCCTGAAATATGACTTAATTTGTCTTGTTGGTTACGATGATACATAAATATTTGGTCTGAATCCTAATTTTATGTAATTATAATGAGGTTTTTTTTAATGTTGTAAAGAAGAAACCTCAAATAGTATTTGAGTAGTGAGACCTCAGCTGGAAAGAAATAAAAGCTTTGCTAGCTCACTGGGAATATCTCAAAATTTAAGGCGTTTTCCCTATAATCATTTTATTTTATTTTATTTTTATTTATTTTTTGTTGTTGCTAATGCTCAAAAAAGTGCTTAAATTGTTGTTGTTGTTTAGGATTATATTTCAGACAGTTCATTCAAATGATACGTTGATGAGGCGTTTGTTATACGTTGACAAAGTGCAATTTTTGCAAATGTTTTCATCAAAACACTACCTATTTCTCCACATACCACTTTTAGACTTAACCCTTGTTTTGTTGTGATTGGTCACATGTTTCATCTAAAAACAGAGATCAATTTAGATTTTTTTTACACAAACATTGACTGAGATTGGCTCTTGACATGGACTATGATTTTAATTCAGGCCCTCTGTTAAAAGGAGTTTGATCTGATAATGTCTTGAGTCTTTAAAGAAAGTAGAATATGTAGAAAACAAGCATCGAATAATCAAAAAGTGACATAAAGTTGGCCAAATAATTCCTATGTATTTCTTAAATTGCGGTTTGGTTTAAGAGAAATTGTTTTATTCAGTGTCGCCTCTCATCGAGAAAATTGGAGAAATCTAGCTCAGAATTTCATTATTTATTGTCTTTTTCCACATCAGATGACTTGTTAGATATTTGGTGTCAAAATTTGCCTCTAAGGGTTCCAAAGAACCCTGAACCTCTGATTTAAAAGGGCTTTTAAATCTGTTGACTAAACGTTGCAGTTCTTTCACAACATCTGTCCAGACTTGTTCCAGGAATGAATCACTCGTGATGCGTGTCTGTCCAGCTTTAAGTTCTGAAATCAGTTTTTTTCCACTTTGCTAATTTATTTTTCCAGCTAAAAGACAACATCGAGAAGTTTTTTACTTGGTTCGTGGAAGAAGGCAAGGCAACTGTCAGGTTAAAGGATCCAGCTGTGGACATTTGTCTGAGCAAGGTAATCTAACCGTTCACTTCAGAGTCAGGGGTCAGACTGTTCAAACGCRCATTGATCAACCACACACAAAGCCTGTATATGGTCAGAACACAAGGACAGACACTAAAACAGAAGCTGTCCTTGTGCTTTATTTGTAGTTGTGCTAAAACACATAACAGATCTGAAAAAATATAAGTTTAAGCAATATATTAACCTCACTATAATTACCCTATCACGCCACACTATCAAACACTTACAGACATTAAGAATTATTCTCCCTTGTGCTCACAGCTGTAATCCCAACAGCATATCTTGTTCACAGAAAAGAACCATGTCAGTGTATTCTAGGCCAGTGAAATCAGGTTYGGTATTTCCAGGAATTCGTTCACACACAACCAACCACAGAAGATCGTGAGCATCATTTTTGTATTACCAGACCCAACCTATTGACACGCCTGTGACGTCTTTGTAGGCCGACGCAAACAGCTTGAAGAGCTTCCTCGCTGCGGCTCGACTGGCGGACCGAGGGAGCGACACGAGCAGCCTTCCTCTGTCCACGCTCACGCCTGTTCGTGCCAGAGACGTGGAGCAGCTAAAGAAGAAGCTCACCATCGTGTCCAGGAAGGATTACCCCCTCGCCTCCAGCTTRCCTTACTCCCTGGAGCAGCTGCAGGTCTCGTACTGTAAACTCTCACGAGTCGACATGCGCATGCTGTCCCTCAAAGGTACACTGAGTTCAGCCGGTTTTTGACAATGTGCTAAAAATGGTTCCCAACCTATTTTCCTCAAAGCCCCCCCTTTCTTACTTCCAAGTCAACCTGACAACCCCACCACCCGCACACATTACAAATAAGTTGAGGATAGTTATTGTTGTTTATTGAAAATACACACTGTCAGTTAAAATGTAATCATATTAAAATTGCATGTAGTCTAATATAATGTTCACACAAACAAATTTATAAACACACATTTGACCATCACAGTAACTTATATTAATATGTCACAACTAAAGCTGTGTTAAATCTAAATCAAAAACACATTTTCTTGATAGCTCAAAGCGCAAATAATACTATACACAATTACACAAATGCTTAAAATTACAATAGCAAACAACTTACCAGACTGAGCAATGTATTTAACTATAACCAGGGGGCGCATAAGCGGTGCGCAGGTACGATTAAAAAAAGAAAAAGTGCACCAGATGGAACGTCATATAGGTCTCTTGTGTATCTAAGATTGTACCTGATTGTCTGTCAAAACAACAGCTAGCAGGGCTCTAGAGTGRGACCAGTTTGGTCGCAAATGCGACCTGATTTCTTAAAAAAATTTATAAATCCAGTCGCACTGGTGTGACTGGATCATTGTTCGGTGCTCACCAAGCCTCTAAGGACAGCGGGACCCTGATATAAGGATTAAACGGACACTGCTTTCAACAAATCAGATGAAGTCCAGAGCCGTTTCATCCAATCAGAGCAGAGCAGGGCGGGACTTTCAGTGAGAGCAGTTTTCAGCACAGATAGGTTGAAGCAGCGGCTCGACTCAAACAGCGGCWGCAGCGGTCAGTCCTGACATCTCCTCCTGCACTTTGCTCCTGAACTACCAGAGACTTTGGTCTGTAAAACCATACTTTATATTAAATATGTGTTCAGAGCGTTGTTATCAAACAGATCTGTCCAACTCTGTGTGAGCGACTAAACTCTCCTCCTGATGAGAGACTGCTGTGATGGGAGCGCGTCGCTGCGCTTGCAGGCTGAGTCTGTGTGAGATTCATTGTTTGAGTTCTTCTAATTAAATCACATTAACTCTAACAGAACATTTGTTTGCCCCATATTAAAGCAAAGATGTTTAACACCCTCGTCAAAAAATTATATATATTTAAAAAAAATTAAAACTTGCCATGTTCTCTAGGTGACTGAGTTTTAAATGTTATTTTAATTTATCATAAAGATCCACACATTTCTTTCACAATTATATAAAAAAAACAAGGTTCTTGATGTGCTGAACTTGTTTATATTTAGGACCATACTGTGACACAGCTGCTCTGGGATAAATGTAATTTATTAAATGATCAAATATGAAGAATAAATGATTGCATGAGCTGAAACCATCGAAATAATATAATCTTTTTGAATAAAATAGTTTTTTTTTTAAAGAAATCAGTCTAATAAATAAAACATTTGTATGTTTTTTGTTATTTTGCTCTGTGCAAAAGACAGATATTTGCTGCTTGGACTGGAGAGTGTGGAAAGCTGGTTTAACCAAGGCTGAAGTGAAGACCAAACAGGAGCTGTCCATCTGAGGGGCGTGTCGTCTAAAAGACATTTAACCATGAAACGTTCAGTTTGTGATGTTTAAATGACATACATCGAGCCCCTCGGCCACTAGTTTACAAAATTTATGCAGAGTAAAAAAATAAAATAAAAACTTGGACTGATTTGGCATGATGCCCTGAGACATTGCAGCTGATATGAGTCATAAAACAGAACAGGGGGAGGTTAGATGCCCTGATGCCCCTATAGATAAATGTGTTAAATGGGCGAAGGAAAATATGAGCACCAAGCAACAACCCCAGGTTCTCCCCTGAGAACCAAAGTTTTCCTTTTTTATATACTGTATATGTTTGCTTCATTTAAAATAACATTCTGGTTCACACAAAGTCCTTCAAAACAAAAGTAATCAACCTAAAACGACTCCTAGTGGACTGGAGGGACACCCCACCTCRAACAAAGATGCAGTAAACCTTTATTCCTTTATCAAAAGTGAAAACTTCTAAACGTTTATTGGAAAAAGACAAAAAAGATGAACTGAGTTGTACAGAGTTTGAATTATTCAGAGGGACTTGTTTTGATGACAGCTCTAATTCATTGCTTTGTTTTCCTCCAGCTCTGCGCAGGCTGGACCTCAGCAACAACCACATCAAGAAGCTCCCCGCCACCGTCGGCAACCTCGCCTGCCTCTCGGAGCTCATCCTTCACAACAACCACCTGGAGGCCTTCAGCGAAGCCCTCTGCCTGTCCACCCTGCAGCGGACCCTCCAGGTCCTGGACCTCAGCCAGAACCGCCTGCGGTCGCTGCCCGCCCGCTTCTGTCAACTCCGAGAACTCGTCAACCTCAAGCTGGACGACAACAAGCTGGTTTGCTTGCCGTTCCACGTGGGGCGGCTCGCCAAGCTGAGGTTCCTGTTCGCTGCTCACAACCAGCTCACCGTTCTGCCTTGTGACTTCCGTAAGCTGAGTCTGGAGAACTTGGACCTGTTTGGAAATCCCTTCCTTCATCCCAATCCTCTGGACCACACGATGCAGCTGTCGTTTCCCCTGCCTCTGCAAGAACTAGCCTCCAGGGCTGTGACTGAGCTCAGGTTAGCTTCCAACTCCCACATGTACCGTGTCTGCTGAGTCCTCGCCGCTAACAAACCTCTCCTCTTTGATTCCCCTCCCAGGATTCCTTACGGACCTCGCCTCCTTCCTGCACATCTGTGTCGAGACCTGGAATCAGCCAAAACGTGCGAGTGCGGCCGCGTCTGCGTCAGCTTCTACATCGAGACGGCGGTGCGCATGAACCTGCACCAGGTGTCCCACACGGTGGTGCTGGTGGACGACATGGGGGGCACGGACGCACCCGTGCAACAGCACTTCTGCTCCCTCTCCTGTTACTCTGAGTTCTTAGACAACTCCCTGCAGCGAGGCGTGAAATGAGAAAGCAGACGTCTTTGACCTGAATACACGGTGACGTTTGGGCGTTGATTGTGTTTTTGTGCAGACTSTGAAAGAGACGTAGCTCCATGTTTAGAGTGGATTCAGTCAAGTTGTGCTTTTAACAGTGCTTCAAAGAGTTATTTTTATACAGAATTAAACTAACTCAGGACCAGCTCCATTTGCACCAGAGTAGCACCGACTTCCTGCAGTAACTCACAAGTTCTGAGCTGCTGCTGAGTTTTAGACATTATATATTTTTTGTTTCTTTGTTTTGTTTTCTCTTTCTTTTAGAGCAGACTACAGGTTCACATTACCTACTTCTTTCAGGCAGGGTAATAAAGACATAACTTGTTGCCTCAAGGTTTATAAACGGGTGATAAAGTGATTTGACTATTACTTTGTTAAAAACCGTGAGTTTTTATAAATGCAAAAAGAATAAAAGCATTCATTGTTACATGTTTAGTAGTTTATTCATAAACATTTTAGTATAGTAGTTAGAAGCAAATTCTGTTTTCTCCTGAGGTTTTAACAGGAGGATGCCTTCAGATCGACACGAAGCTCTTGATAAATTTGATAAAGTTGTTTTTAGTCTTGTGGGCGTGCTGGAAAAGGATTTACTAGTATTAACTTTTAATAATTTGTGTTAAAAAGCAGGTAATTCTTATATAAATTTTTAACTTTATCAACAAAATTGCAATTTAAATTGTAAAAATGAAAGAAATGAGTACTTTGGAATACAGTACCAGAATATAAATGGGCCTATGTTAATATTGAAGACTTCTAAGGGTTTTCTTCTGTTTTTTTTCTCATTCGTGACATTTTTTAAGAAGTTCACGACATTTAAAAAGGTGTATATCCTACATTTTAAGTTAATTTATTCACACGTTTTTTTTTTATTAGCAACTTTGCAAATCTTACAAAAAATTCCAGAGAGTAGATCAAAAACAAAGGAAGTACTATAAAGGAACAGAAAAACAAAAAAATGAGAATTACAGGACAAGGTTGTACATACTACAGATACTTTTCGTTTTTACAGCCTTCTTGTTTCAGTCTGAGATTYCATTAAAATACAATTTTACATCCATTGCAAAGAGGTCAAAAAGTGGTTTTCTATGCATTATTTTACTTTTATGAATATGAAACTGCCAGAAACAAAATCAGATTGATAATATATACGGCAGAAGAGTCTTTCACTTTAAAAWCTGTGATACCAAACATAACATTTCCAAAATACAATGAGAAATCAGGTTTGATAGTGGAAATAAGAGCAGTAATGTCTTTTCAAAAGTTCTGTGAGCAGGTACATTTCCAAAAAAAAAAAAAAGTGAACAGATGTTCCTGGATAAAGTTTACAGAAAAACAGGAAGTATCAATATCAGCTTTGTACTTCTGTAGAAAATGTTTGGTTGGATAAAATTTGTGAATTAGTTTAAAAGAAATTTCTTTAACCTTATTGGTAAGAAAAAAATTCATGTGGAAGAGACCAGCTTTTAAGGTTTTGTTAGTTCCAGTAGGAAACAGCAGATGGGGATTAAACTATATCTTCTTGAAATAAAGATCTGATTTTAGAATTAATGCCTTTTACCAACAGAGGAATGTCTCGGGTCAGAACGACTCATGGACTGAAGAGATTTTTTTTTTCAAAACTTTATTTGTATTCTTTGATACAATTACAAATAAAAGGAAAATGACATCGGCAGAAACAAACAATCTACAAAGAACATGTAGCAAATTAAAATTATACAATAACCAATAACCAAGGCACTATAATTTTTGTCTATTACAGTCAAATCCAGAGTGGATTCTCCTTAGTTTTAGTTAGTTTCACATATAAATTAAAGTCTACTAAGAAAACATGAAGTTTGGGAGAGATCTGAAGAACCTTGCCTTATGTYTATTTAATTTCCCTAAGAGGATKATTAGATTAATTACGAAGCACAAAATTTTATCCATACATTCAAACCATCTTTAGGCCTGATTTGGARAATGTGTTTAATTTTTATCCTTGACAAATGTCTCCATGTCCCTCCAAAATCCAGGAGAGTGACAACTGCAAAACAAACGTAACATGGTCTCTGATTCGACTCGACAAAAGGAACAATTTTCATCAATATCCTTAAACGTCGACAACTTTTTTGTTACATGGGAAAACACTAAAATTTTAAAATCAAGCTCTCTTATTTGAAACAAAATATTGAAAGTATGTTTATTCCCCCAACTTATATTAACAAACTGTGCATTCCAAAAAAAAAATGTTTTTAAACATGAGCAAACCAGATGTGAGGGCTTCAAATACAAGACTATACTCTCTTTGAGTGACAGGAAAATTGTACTAATATAATATAATATAATATAATATAATATAATATAATATAATATAATATAATATAATATAATATAATATAATATAATATAATATAATATAATATAATATAATATAATATAATATAATATAATATAATGAATTCTGTGTGGCTGTGTTAAAGACATTTGTTGATGTGTTTGCACGTGTTCGTTGCATCTCGTTTCCATGGTAACAGTAACAAAACGAACTTCCGTTTTCTTTCTTGAGCTGGAACCAAGGTGAAATAGGACTTTTTCACGGGTTTTATCTTAGTTTGCGTGTTAAAATTTAATGCTTTTTTTCCCCTTGAACGTTTAGGTCACAGAAAAGTCGACTCTTCTCGTGTTTTTCCTAAAGTATCATGGCGAAGCAGTTCGGAGAGAAGCTCAGCGAGCTGAACCTGAGCTCGGACGAACTGGACAGATTAAGCCAGGCTGTCAGGGACGAGAAGTTCAAACAGATGTTTTGCGACTACGCCCGGGAAATATCCGACCCCGCAAATAGGGAAACGTACGAAAGGGAAATCAAACTTTTAGAGGAGGAAAGAGGAAACAGCGTCGAGTTCGTCCGCCCGGCGCCCTGGAGAGTTCTCAGAACCACCGCGGGAGGCGAGAAGTGTTTCATCAACATCTGCGGCAGTGAGAACGTCGACAAGCCTGATTGTAGGAGTGCTGTGTCGAAGGATGGCCGCAGGGGGCAGCGTTTGTCTTTGCCTCACGGCCTTTTACCTGGGAGACAAAATATAGACCCAAAAGGTAACAAACATGTGATCTATGACGTCATTTTCCACCCTGACACATTGCACATGGCAGCATTAGACAAGGACTTCAACGATGTGGTGAACAACACGGCCATTGATGGAATCCAGAAAGCATTTAAGGTGGTTCTTGACAAAAAACACGTGAGAGAGATAAAGAGTGAATACAAAGGAACCCCTCAGGCGTGTGTGATCAGGAAACCTCTGCCTGGGTATGAAGCCAAGGAGACCCCAGAGCAACCAGACCCCCTCGCCTTCCCGCATCCAGATGCTGCAAAGCCTTCAGAGTCTGGCAGCAGCGTCCAGATCCAACCACCAGCAGAGCCCAGCTACACATTGAAATACAGATCTGTTGTTGACTTACAGGACTACGTGGGTTCTAGAGACTCTGCTCCCAGGCCTAAAGAAGTTGTGGTTGTCGTCGACCTACCTCTCCTGACGTCTGTGGGAGACTCGGACACCAGCCTGGTAGTTAAAGGGAAAATCCTCCAGCTGGAGTCCAAGCGTCCAGCCTACAGACTGGAGCTGCCCTTAGCCTACCCTGTGGATGAAGAGAACGCAGAGGCCAAGTTCAACACACAGCGCAGACAGCTCACCGTCACGCTGCCTGTCCAGCCGTCTTCACGAGCCTCGTTCTGCCTCCAGCCCGGGCAGAGAGGAAGAGGGATGCAGGAGGAAAAATGTCAAGAACCAGAGAGAAAAGACAACGAATGTGAGGAGCAGGAGAGAGTAGACGAGGAGACAAGTGACGAAGCACCTGAAGAGAGGAGGGAGGAACTGACAAAGCGGACAAAACAAAGCCGAGGCCATGAAAAGACGGTGGAGGACAGTTGGGACAGATCAGCAGCACAAAGGGGTTGTTGCTTCCTGGGTGATAATCCCGTTCTGAAAGAGACCACAGCTGATGATAACAGATTTGACGCTTCATCTAAAACTGAATATCAACACATTTTCACCTCTGCTGAACACCTGAGTTTGACAGAAGAGGACAGGGAACCGAAAGAAGCGTCTACGTCCGAGTCCGCTTCGGAAGAGACGACTGAAGGAGGGCCAGAGTCTGGCCAGATGACCGTCACAGACGTCACAAACGAATCTAACAGAAGAGATCTCAGTGTCGACGCCTTGAAACCGAAGAACAACGTCGCAGGTGAAGGTGACCTGCCAGCAGAGCAGGTCCTCCAGACCCCAGAGCCTGACAGGATGCCATCAGCAACACTGAGAGAGGTCGATGCAGACGGAAACGAGACAGTGATCAGTGACCACTCTACGTCTGCAGGTTTCACCTTCCAAAACAAACTGATGTACGAGCTGGACTGAGGAGCGCTTTCATTCAGCTAAGGTCAGCAGGACTTTTGACTCTAATGTTGTCAAAACCTGACTTTTCAGCATCTTTCAAGTGCATGAATTAAAGTTACAGTGTGTAGGATTTTGTCAAGTCTTTTAGCCGAAATTGAGATAATCACTAATGACAATAAAAAAACATGTCTAATCATTGCAGACAAAGACCTTGTTTTATTATTTTTACCTTATAAAAAGTTGTTTATATCTCCATGGTTGCGGGTAGGCAGCCGCCATCTTGTCTACGAAGGCTCATGAAGGACAAACTGCGGTGGCGGCGTCAAAAACGGTTTTAGTTCTTATACTATAAATGTAATATTTGTTGTCTGCCATTGTAGCTGGGATAATTTTACTTATTAAAGTTCATAATCTTACCACTTGAAACATCACTAGCCCTGAAGCTGCTGGTAGACATCGCGGTTGGAATTGTCAAAGTTTTTTGACACCTGAGAGACAC
>NW_013952404.1:7852248-7854076 GCF_001266775.1 Austrofundulus limnaeus | reverse complement strand
ATATAGTAATGTCCAATTAATAATTCAAGTGTAGCACTCAAATTTTTTTGATTGATGAAATGTTTTACAGAGAAATTTTTTTTTTTAAAAATGACAAAAATTGATTTCAGTCCAGTTAACTAGCTGTTTTGCAATCTGAAAGTTTAGATTGGGATTATTTCATTAGCTTTTTTATTATTGATGTGCAAATATACTGAAGCAGCACTGAAAAGCTCTTGCACAGCAAAATAAATAAGTAGCAGAATATTTCGGAACGTTTCCTTTTTAGTGTTGTACCGCAAATACAAAATGTCCTGAAAGAAAATAAAAACTATTTTACGATAGTTTTGTGAACAGCAGCCCTCGTTTTGTTAAAACATGAGGACCACAGCAATCACTTAATCTGTCCAGCAGGGGTCGCTGTAGACCACAAAACATGGGGACATCACAGCCATGAAGAGAGTAAGCTCCGCATTTGCCGCTGGGCTCAAGAAATAAGGCCGCCATGTTGGAGCGGTCATCCCCACCACAAAATACAGACAACAGAACGTCTGCACCCTGTTGGCTACACTCTACTCTAAATGACTGTACATAACTACTTCATTGACCTGGTTACACTTTCTTGAATACATGTCGTGTTTTGAGTAACTGTAGCATTCAGTGACAAGCATTTCACTATTTAGGTTTAATCAAAAATGTCACAAGAGAATCATTTGTTCGAGGCCAGGAGCAGTGGGGTTTTTTTTCTCCACTCTCTTACTCGACCTGGTAAAAATAGTTGTATATGTAGAAACAGTACAGGAAAACAGATTATTTCCTGAAATGTATGTTCTTATGGTCAGTCAGCATGGATTAGTTTTAATCATTAAAGTAGAGTAAAGATTTTTGGTTTAAAAAAATTCCTGATAGGCTGTGTACGCATATAAACCAAATCTGGGATGATGGGTAGTGCTGCTAGGGGTTCCATTCGGGTCTGGGGACCCCTTACAAGGGCGAAAAAAATTCCAGGGACCCCCTCATAAACCAAATGCTGTTTTAAAAGGTAATTTATTGTCATTTTAACCCCTAAATGCCATGGGATTAAATATTTTTATAAAGTTTGTTATGTTTGTTTTATTAGTTCATTGTTCTCCATGCATTTTTAAAAATAAAAACCAAATTAACATTTTAGTAAAAAATTCTGAGGACCCCCAAGATACCTCTCGCGGACCCCTGGGGGTCGAGGGACCCCAGTTTGAGAACCTCTGTGCTAACCTGTTGCATCTATGCCCGATCCATGCGGATCAGTCCGTGTCATCTTAGGTTATCACTGGTCTGGCTGATCGGCCCCTCAGTCACAGAAAATGTGTTTGGCTGCATCTTGCACAAACTCCCCTTAGTTTCTCTGCTTCATTTATCCCTTTCTGTTTTCTTTTTAATACTTTTGTTAATTTCACGCGCTCACTTTTCTCCCTCTTTCTCTTTTTCGGTTCGTCAGTGGCTGCCAGGCACAGATATCATAAAAAGACTAGCTGACATATGGACCGCTGGCGCTGACCAGCACTACTGATGGGGACCTGGCGACCGTTCCAAGATGGCGGCCCCACGGCCCAGTTATTTATGGGGCAGACAGCGAGCGCCAATGCGTCCAAGTACACTTCGCTGCAGCATGCAGCTCGGGGCGGTGACAGACCTTTCCGTCGGTCCCATACCTTATATGGAAATGGGACTATTGCATTCCGGAAATGAAGGGGGCGCTAGTGACACTATTTTCTATCGAACACTATCAACATTAACAAGTAACTTACCCCAAAATTAACTTTTTTAGCTGATAAACTGCCTAGAATGTGTCTAAAATGTTATATAGTAC
>NW_013952404.1:7843276-7850921 GCF_001266775.1 Austrofundulus limnaeus | reverse complement strand
TCTTCCTTTGCTCTCTTACTCCCGCGTCTTTAAGGAGCAACCTTCATTTCCGGAATGCAATAGTCCCATTTCCATATAAGGAATGGGACCGACGGAAAGGTCTGTCACCGCCCCGAGCTGCATGCTGCAGCGAAGTGTAGAACATGAGTAGAAGAAACTCTCTAACTTCTTCCTTTCTTCTTCCTTTGCTCTCTTACTCCCGCGTCTTTAAGGAGCAACCTTCATTTCCGGAATGCAATAGTCCCATTTCCATATAAGGTATGACTGACGGAAAGGTCTGTCACCGCCCCGAGCTGCATGCTGCAGCGAAGTGTACCTCAATGCGTCAGTGAGGCTAGTGGGCGGGTGTACAGAGGAGAGCATTGATTGGTCAGTAAAATTGGTGGGCGGGTGTGCAGGGAGAGCGTTTATTGGTCGCGCCCCCAACGGTTCGCATATTTCTGCCCTCTGATTGGAAGACTCGTGAAGCCAGACCGCTGCGCTTGTCTCGTTATAAAACACATTTGCCCAGGCTTGATAGCGGGAAGTCTTTGTAAGTCAGCTACAAACAACGAGCGGGAGTGCTAGCTAAAATCCTTATTGAGTTAAGTTTATTGAAGATTTGTGTGACTAAAACTTGTTTCGTGACTAATCTGAAAATCATCAAATGAACGGGCTCCAGTAAAGGGCGAACAGCTCGTCTGTCACTCCTGACTCATCAAGCCCTGAAACTGGTCCAGGATCGGCTGCCAAGAGAGCTTTTATAACAAAGGGGAAAAACAGCAATAGCGAATAGGAAGCTATCCACAGCTTAGTAAGCACGTTTTTAAGAACTGGAGTGAGTCTGAACCGACCAAAAAAGGTTATATGGGGGCAGTTGTGACGCACAGAGGATGTGGGCAGGCACGCTCTTCATTTCTGTCTCATTCAGCCGGGAAAAGGCTGCTGACTACACATCCATCCCACACCCAACTTCTCACGATTAGATAGGTCAGCTCATTTAAACATCGTTTTTTTTTATTACAAACATATTAAATAATAAGAAAAGTTATGCCAGGAGATACAATCAAGACATAATCATAGTACTGATGATTAGTATTCATATTTACAATGTGTCAACTTTACCCGCCCCCTCCAAAACAAGACAAGTAGATGTCTTTTCATACTAAAACAAATACATTCATGAATTATACCAAGGAAAATGTCTCGTATGAGAGGCAGAGAGTGAAATGTCAAAGACCAACTTCATACAAAAGCTTTGGCAAGACTGCGTACAAATTATCAATAAGAACCAAAAGAGGAAACTAAACATCTTTTCGAGAAAATTACATGTACAAATGAGCAGTAGCGCAGGAAGAGTCCAGTGCTTTTCGTTTGTCTGTTTTCCAATGAGTAAAGAGGAGCAGCTGTGTGTGCTTTGGCTGCTCCCTTCGTCCCTCTGGTATCTCGGGAGTGAGTAAGATGGCATTTGTTCATTGTTTACTTGGAGCCAGCAGGTACCAACATGCTCAGGGTGGCAATGGCGGGCTTCGAGGGAGGAGTCTTGCCCGCGGCCATTTTGCTCAGGCTGCGAACGTCCGCCTGCCAGCTGGGAATCTTTTTTGTCGTCATGTGACGGCGGGCGTGTTTGGTGAGGTGGTCGCTGCGCATGAATCGCCGGTCGCACACGGGACAGACGAACTTCTTCTCCCCGGTGTGCGTCCGGCGGTGCCGGGACAGCTCGTCGGAGCGGGCGAACCTCTTGTCGCAGCCTTCCCAGCTGCAACTGAAGGGCTTCTCGCCTAAAAGGAGGGGCACAGAAACAAATAAAAAAAAAAAAGAAGTAGTGACTCAGACTGCAGTCATAACTTTACTCATCATTAGTGTTATCAAACAATGAGCTCAGAGTCTGCTCGTCGAGAAAAACAAGACTGAGAAACAGGATGCGACACTCGTCTGCAGTAGGCGCATCCTCAAGAGAATTACAGCCTCTGTAAACAGGAAACCCTCACCTGTGTGCGTTCGCAGGTGAGCCTTAAGGTGCGAGCTCTTGAAGTACGTCTTCCTGCAGCCTGGAAAGCTGCAGACGTAGTTCCTCCTGCGGGAAAAGTCCATTTTCGTTACCGCCGCCGCGCCGCCGGCGGGCCCCGCCGGCAAATACACGGGAGCCGGGGCCAGAGGCAGCAGCTTGGTGTTGCCCAGAGTCATGACGGTCTGCGGGCAGTGAGGCGCCTGAGACACGGAGGACTGAGGGAGGACCAGCATCACCGTCCCCTGGGGCACCGCCGAGCCCACGATCAGGGACTGCTGGACCGGGCTCGCTGCGGCAGGCTGCGGGAGAATGGGAGACGTGGCAGTCCGGATCCCAGTGCTGGAGGTCTGAACCGGACTGGGGATGAACGCTGAGATTATACCAGATTGGCTGCAGACGGGGAACATCTGGCAGATGATCTGAGGACTGGTCACTTGAGGAGGGGACAGGGTCGTGGGAACGCCGGGGGACGACGGGCCGCTTTGTGGCTCTGTGTTGACAAAAGCGCAGGTGGGGGAGGCTCTGTCCGAACAGGGTTTCGAGGGACCGCGAGCGGGTTCTGGCTCTGACGGCACGAGGCCATCGGGAAGCGATGGAGGCGTGGTCATCGGCGCGGCGTTCGTGATGTGCCCCTGCTGCCGCTGTTTGCAGATAAACGTCTCAGTGTCTGCGGTTCTCCCCGAACCGGAGGTCGCCGGAATGTGGCGCTGGCAGACGTTCCGGTCTGCCGTGTGGCGGATGACGCTGGTCGCCATGGCTCTGCAGGGCTGAGGCGGAGCGGGAAGGGAGGGGGATTTGTCGGCAGAGGGTGCCGGGTTCTGTTGGTGGAACCTGGAGGCAGGGTGCTGCGTGGGCACGGCCGAGCCGGGGCACGACTGGACCCCGCTGCCTGGCGAGGTCTCCACGAAGCTGGGGCTGTGTGGGGGCGTCATGCACTGCGAAGAAACAGTGGACGAATTAATGACTTTGCAGAGACCCCGTTTTGTATACAGGCACACACATGATCAATCAGAGCAATAAACAGTCTGTTTTATGATCCAAGTCTGCATGAAGGTAACAGTTTCAAAGACTTGTCTTTTCCACTCCCACGTCATAAACTAAGGGCAAGGGGTTCATGCAAACCTAGACTCCTAAACCACAGAGTAAGCATGATCTCTGGAACTTTACAACCCGTCGTAACATCGACGCCCAGTTCTACCGCTTGTTTGATGAGGTCTTACCAGAGAGGAAAAGGACACAAAGTCCTTTGGAGGCTCTGGGAGCTCCAGCGGGAGGAGGGAGTCGCAGGAGTCAGAAGCCGGGGTGAGGGGCCTGGGCTTGCAGCCGTTGGCCTTGTTGCCGCCGAGGAAGAAAGTCTGTCCCCAGGAGCTCATGCACACCAGGGCTTCGGCCGCCTCCAGGTCCGTGTACTCCGCCGAGCAGCTGCTGGTTCCACTGGAGACGGAACGCTCGCTGTCATGTCTCCTCCTCTTCACACAAGACCCATACTTTTCCATGTGTTCGGTCTAAAGGCAAACGAAACGTTACTTTTCAACTAAGTCCCTAAAAACCTATCAGTTCCTGTAGCTGAAAATTTCTGGGCCAGACTTGCATGAGGATACCAGTGGAGGGGAAGAAGTGGAAGGGTGGTGGTGGTGGTGGTGGTGAGGGGGACTACACCCCAGCCCAGCATGCACACCCTCTGGCCCAAAGCCAAAACACCTCCCCTTCCCAAATATAGACCAAACGGTGACGTGCTGCCAGATCGGCCATGTGAAATCCCCATAAAGCGGGTCGCATCAGGAAGTAGTCTTGTTACAACTTTTTGGTAAACATTTTTACCCCCTCAAAAAAAAAGAAACCCAACTAAAATAATTGGTTCATATTTAAAATACTTATTTAATATTTTAAATTGTAATAATTTTATAAATAATAAAGAAAACAACACGTATAAAAATGGCAACTTTAATATAGGAGTCAATATTAAACTTTAAATTTAGCTTCTCGTGAGTTTGACGGTAAACAGGAGATTACGTGACGGAAAAGGAAACAAACAAGACAAACAAAAGACATTGTTTAAAACAAACAAAAAATAATTGTTTTTTAAAATTATCTTACCTGGTACATGTCCATTTCATTTACCATTCGCGAGGAAGATGACAAAATATAAAAGTCAGTTTTTTGTTGTCAAAGCCAGTGTTAGAACAAAGAAATAAACGGCGTTCCGCCACAGCTTCTGCCTCTTGTAGGACAGAGTTCAGACCGTCTCTTTTTTTTCCTGACTGGCTCCTTTTTCTCTCAGCTGTGTGTGTAAAACACGGGGAGGAGAAAAGGAACAAAAAAAAAAACGACAACAGAGAGAGAGAGGGAAAAAAAAAGAAAAACTAAACTCATAACACACGTACTTTCGGGGTGGCAACACTTGGCCAATCGCGACCAAGTGTGTGCTGCGCTTCAGCCAATGGGAGAGCGGAAAGCGCGTGGACATTGCGTGCTCGCCGGGCGGTTGGAGGAAGTGGGGTGCGTGGCCGTTGGTGGGCGTGGCCTCCGAGTCAGCAGTGTCAGGGTGAACCCGATGAACTGGCTGCCGCTGAAACTGGACGAAAGGTCGAGTCGGTGTGTGTGTGCTGCGTTCAGTGAAAAAACACGGATAACCTGCTGGAAATACCCGGCCACCGCCAAATGCGTTGCGTTACACAAGACACGTATTGATTAAAGCTGAACAATTTATTTGTTTTTCGTAATTAAGAAATGCCCGAACCGCATAATTCATGTGTTTTTCCTATTATATTTGCGTTACATTTTTCGTAGGATAGCTAAAATGCAAAAAAATAAAAAAGTATGAAAGGAAATACATACAGTAGACATACATGTCCTCGCTGCATGACTGACTGCACATAACTTTCATTTGTTTCCAAAAATATCCATCCCGAAAAACACTGAAGAAGGCTTTTTCCGTTGTTATGAAACCATCTTTCGTTTGTCCCACATTCCTCATAGTCTGTGAACGCAACACTCGTGTCAGACAAAGCGCGGGCTACGCTCTTGTTTTTCTTTTTTTAAAAACATGTTTATGCCTTTTTCTTTCGGGGGAAAAAAACACGTAAGCAACTGCATAGCTCTTACCACAAGTGCATTCTAATGTTTTAACCGAGTACAAAATGGCTAGTATTGCTTTAATTATTTCATAAATATAAAACAAAATATAATGTGCCTTCAAACGCATGAATGAGTCTTTTTAATTGTTTGAAGTCTAATCAAAACCACCTATGTAAACCCATCGATTATAATGAAATGTATTAAGAAGTCAGTATTGTTCCTAGCCTAAATGTCTGGTACAAATTTGTCATTGGGAATAAAATTATATAATTCAAGCCTATGTTTAAGTTACCAGCAAGGTTTTAGTTAGAACTGAGGCCTTGTGGGTAATTTGACTCAAGGGCTGCAGGGGAGTTAAAAGTTTCTATATTACTAAGAAAAGTTATTCTACCTTGTATGACTACTGTATATTTAGTAGTCTTTCTGTAAGTTCTGTTGGTCTGATCATTTTTTAAACATTAATAACTTGACATAATAGTTGAAATGAAATTGGTGTATTAACTCGCGTATGCAACAGTAAAATGTGTCGAAAGTTTTCAGGAAATTTCAAAGCAGAGCAAAACAATAGATTAGAGCATATTGTTTACTTAGCTTAGCCAAGCCGTCCTGGAAATAACAAGTCACCATGAGCTTTTGTTTAGTTTTATATTTCATGGTTTGTTCATAAAAAAACCTTGACTTGTTCTAACGTTCGTCTTATTGTTAAACCCTTTGTCAGCAGCTCGCCTGGGGCAGAGGGGAGTGTTGCAGGTGTGTCGTCCCTGCCCTGGCAGCACCTGCCCGCTGCAGGAAGGCCGTACCCAGGTATGACTCACGTAAGCGTGAGCTCAGGGAGCCCACAGGGGCCCGGAGCTCTGGCACTGCAGATTCAGCGCCAGCTGCTAGTGAGGGGGGCACGAGGGAGGAGCTACACGGAAAAACCAGTTAGCTCACAGGAATGACAAGCAGCCCGGGCCCAAGTACAGCGGCCTGTTTGTGATATAAGTAGGGCAGCTCATTTCAGCTAGTTAGGGAATCTGGAGGAAAGGTTACCTTGGCCCTATCTGGGGCCTCTGCACGCACGCCTCCCCCTGTCCGGCAACTCCCCCCAGGAACTCCAGGAGTCAAAAACAGAGGGAGTCGGGCCAACGGGGTTAAATATATCAGGGACTATGATACCCCCCACCCTGGGGTCTGACAGGCTCAGAGATAAGAGTCAGCACATGAAGCACGCCACTAAAAACACATTTTACTTTATTAAACCTAATAAGCACACTTTAGCTTTTATATACATATATTAATGATTGACACTAATGCAAAACTAGAGATTATTTTTTATATGAAAGTTCTCTTACAAGCACGATATTAGCTGATCTGAAGGACACCGTTCTCAAGACTATTTTATGTCTCATTTTAAAAATTGAACAAGCACGATTTAAAATTTGAAGATGATTCCCTCAAAATAACTTTATTTATCTGTCCTAAATCAACGCAGACTCAATGGATTTTTGGATTTTAACACACGATAATATATCTAAATTACTCTTAGTCATTTTTGCACTGATAAACTCAGATCCAGATGAATTTCTGAGCACACAAGGGAAAAAATATCCTGCAAAACTGGCATCTGGGTCAAAGGTCACAGACATTAAAGCTTATATAAAAACCTAAAAGGACCAAGGAGTCTTGTTAACTTTCTATTTCCCCCTTTTTATAACCTACTTTTGTCTCTGTCTTTTTAATTAAATAGTAGTTTAGAAAGACCGAAAAAAAAACAGAAAAAAACAAAGTGTAAATACTAAAGATGGACAAACCATCCAAAAACATCTGACATTTATTAAATTAAATGCCATTTTTTAATTTGTAAAATTCTGATCCCACATAAATAAATGTCACAACTTATTTGTCCAGAGCTCATTTCCAACAGGCTCAACTAAAGCAGAAAATTACCCCCTTTTATGGAAACGGACACTGCGTCCACAGCTGGAAGCCATCAAGCTAGTGGATTTTAAAAAGCCATCATGTGTGACAAATAATATGAACATGAGTAACTTAATTATTTCTGAATGAAGTATATAATTTGTTTGAGGGGAAATGTGTTTCAAACAATACCCTTGACAAAAAAAAACTATGATTATTTCAGCAAAAACCTATAGTAATAAAGAACAACTTTAAGTACATTTGGAAAACATTTCACTTTCTGAACGGCAGCGTTTGCTCTTCTCAGTTTCCAAATCTTTACTCAGAGTTGCTGAAAGGAAAAGTGATGCAACACAGCAGTAAACACCAGCCTGTCCGAACTACCGGTGTTTAATTTCAAAACAGAAAAACATGTTTTCTGCACCCTTTTTAATGAAATGCTGAGTTTTATCAAATTGAATGAAAATTGTTCATTTTTAAACTAGGAGCTGCCATAACAATACAAAAAGGAGGAAACGTAAACACAAATAAAGCAAAACATTTTTTTGCATTTATTATAATTTCATTGTATTATTAACCCCAATTTCATATATTTGACATGAAAATTATAAAGAGAAATATGTAAATAACCACAATTTAGTCCATGGCATCAACAAACTATTTTACTTCATAACTAAA
>NW_013952404.1:7829462-7843266 GCF_001266775.1 Austrofundulus limnaeus | reverse complement strand
ACCTACAGCGGGTCAATTAGTTCTTCAAATGATACTTTTAAGTTAATTTTATAGTTTTGTGATATTAATAATGCTAATGTATTGATAATTTTCTAGTTTTGATTTAAGTTTGCTTGTTTAGCGTCATCACAGTTGCTAGGTGACAAGACGTACGCCAGGGTAAGGAGGGGAGGCTAGACCGTCCAAATCCACAGCCTCTTATTTTCCGGTCTTCCCGGTCTACCAAGGACCCGGCCCGCCGAGACCGGGGAGTCTYGGTCCTCCGGAGGACCCGGCCTGTCGTTTTGGACACAGCCTTTATCTGAAAATGACTCAAAATAATCTACAGAAACATCTGATTCTTTGCAGTCTGTTGTTAGCCGTTTGTAACAACTCTTTCAGGCATTCCCCTTTGACATCACTTCCTGTTTCTGCTCATGCAAATATCTCAACAACTGTTTGTTTCAGTGTCGTGAATTTCTGTTTGCAATTAATCATGAACGTTATCTTTCCAAATGTGCACTCAAATATATCACTTAAATTTAATATCACAGGTACTTTAAGCAATAAAAGGACATTTTCTCACTGTGTTTCAATGGAAAGCCTCAGTTCACACACAGACCTATGGGTTGCTACACAATGTTTACTACGTACATTCAGTCTGAGTACAATGTGTCCTGAAGTCAGCACAGCGCTGAAGGATGCTTTMTGCACCACACAACACGTGACTCGGCCCGCTCTCCTCCTACACGCCAGGAACGAGCAACAACAGGGATTTCTCATCAAGTACGTGGCCTCTGATTGGTCAGAGTCTGATACTGAAGCTAATCTGTTGCTATGAGAGACTGATTTGTGCGCCGCTGACTCTCCATCTGTTGTCCTGGAAACCCTAGAAACAGGAGGCAGGTTTATCAGAGCTGCCCAGAGGAGCTTTCCTGGAGACGAAGACACAATGTCCAAGTCTCCATGATATCGTTAAAGGGTACACTTTGTACCACTTCCTGTTCCTGTCTGCTCGTCTGGCTCTGCAGGGAAAAGGTGCAGTGGATCGCCACTTCAAGCACACGCTGTTTTCCTCGTGAAAGTCTTCCAGCTACCAGTGGAGTCTCCAAAAATGATTTATTGGAGTGGCACWCCAAAACCAATATTTACAGTTGATATCACTTGAGTAAACCACTGTTATTACTTAATTTATTAAAGGGATCCCTGACTAGTTGATATTATTTGATAAACATTTATTTTATTTATGAAAACTAGACTGTATAAATACTGTAGGCTGTTTAGTTTTTATAAATTAAAAAYGCAACATTGCCACACGGACGTTGCCATGTTGTTTACATCACAAATATATATGATATGTGGAGCCTCAAGCACTATGCGAGTGGTTCTTTTTGCTAATACCACTGCAATACAAATTTACCTTTTTGGTATAAATAAAGTAACCAAACCAAAACAAGCAAAGCATTCTGGGTAAGTGACATAAACTTGCTGCTTCGGTGCAAAGACTATGCGGCTTGAAAGTTAATTTTYGACAATGTCTGACATTAAGCCCTTTTAAATTAAACCGTCCTGCATGAGGAGGCGAGCTCACCTGCTCATGTGACGTTTGTGGAGCAGAAACAGAGGAGCAGCAGCAGCCAGCAGGTTGGCAGTAAAATGCTCATTATTAACTATCAGAAACTGTTGTAATCTTTCTGACGGAACAAAATTCGTGGAAAATTATAGCAATGAAGAAAGTTGAAAGAATAAAGAAAAATAAAATGCTGTCGATAACACGCTCAGAATAAAAGATAAACATTTAGTTGTTAAAGTCAAGGTCTGTTTATTAAAAATTGCTAAGAGGATTGTGTGTTTAAGAGTTAGTGTGTGTGGATTTGTTTTGGTTTATTGTGAGGACCCACTGACAACCAACTGACTGGTTTTATTAGCTGTAGAGGAGTTTACATGTATATTGTTTTGACAACTGTCATGGTGGAGTGGCCTGCCTTCTGGAGAGCATGATGTCACGTACAAAGGGTCAATATGGCTTTAGCTCTAGAGTTAATAAATATATTATTAGTTCCCAAGCTAATAAGTATAGCGTTATCTCGTAAGACAATATAGAGGAAACTGGGGTAAGTTAGTGTAAGGTGAGCCACCTCTGTTAGGAAATGTAAAACAATATTGATCATGTGACCAAATAGTTAGGAGGAAGGCATCATTTCATGGAGTCTGTAAAGGTAAGAACCACATAGTTAAATTGGTTAGACTTTTATTTCTAAAAAATCTATTTTCACCCTTGAAAGTGAAATTAGTCTATCATATGTTTAATAGGAATTGTGTTTAGCCCTTATACATCAATTCATGTATCTGTGAGCTACAACATGAGGTTAAAAACCCAACATAAAAGTGTAGCATTATAGCTGTGAGAAAAAATAAAGTGAAATTGTAGCTTTGGGATAAGTTGAGCCACTGGCTCCTTCCTTATGTTAAGAAACTATGATTCTGGAACAAGGATTCACTGTTTGCTTCAAAAGCACTCTTGTATTTTGTTCTTTTGTTGTTGTTGTTGTTGTTGTTGTTGTTTTTAATAAACAGCAGTTTAGCTGTAATTTGTAACAGTAAAAAAAGTTTTTGATTTGTGTACAACAAATAAAATATGCTTGATGGGGAATGAGACAACTTTTGTTTGAACATACTATATTATCGAAACACTTATGTTTGCACTTATTCTGATTGTTTGAAGAGATGCACAATATCATGAAATATATGCAGATATATAAATTAGCGCCCAAATTATGGTTGTCTTAATGTAGTGATACTAAATGTGAAAAATGGCTCATCTTACCCCAGTCTCCCTATTTACTGTAACTCAGTGGCCACTTTATAAGGTACACCTTGCCAGTACCGAGTTGGACCCCCTTTTGTCTTCAGAACTGTCTTAATCCTTCGTGGCATAGATTCAACAAGGTACTGGTACCTCAGAGAGTCTGGTCAATATTGACWTGATGGCATCACGCAGTTGCTCAGATTTGTCYGCTGCACATCCAGGATGTTAATCTCCAGTTCCCCTACGTCCCAAAGGTGCTCTATTGGATTGAGATCTGGTGACTGTGGAGGCCATTTGAGTACAGTGAACTCATTGTTGTGTTTAAGAAACCAGTCTGAGATGATTCACTCTTTATGATATGGCTTGTTATCCTGCTGGAAGAAGCCATCAGAAGATGGGTACATTGTGGTCATAAAGGGATGGACATGGTCAGCAGCAATACTCAGGTAGGCTGTGGCATTGACACGATGCTCAACTGGTACTAATGGGCCCAAAGTGTGCCAGGAATATATCCCCCACACCATTGCACCACCACCAGCCTGAACCAGTGATACAAGGCAGGATGGATCCACGCTTTCATGTAGTTGATGCCATATTCTGACCCTACCATCCGAATGTCGCAGCAGAAATCAAGACTCATCAGACCAGGTAARGTTTTTCCAATCTTCTATTGTCCATTTTTGGTGAGCCTGTGTGAATTGTAGCCTCAGTTTCCTGTTCTTAGCTGACAGGACTGGGACCCAGTGTGGTCTTCTGCTGTAGCCCATCCACCTCAAGGTTTGWTGTATTGTGTGTTCAGAGATGCTCTTCTGCAGACCTCGGTTGTAACGAGTGGTTATTTGAGTTACTGTTGTCGTTCTATCAGCTCGAACCAGTCTGGCCATTCTCCTCTGACCTCGGGCATCAACAAGGCGTTTGTACCCACAGAACTGCCGCTCACTGGATGTTTTCTCTTTTTCGCACCATTCTCTGTGAACCCTAGAGATGATTGTGGGTGAAAATCACAGTAGATCAGCAGTTTCTGAAATACTCAGACCAGCCCGTCTGGCACCAACAACTATGCCACGTTCAACACTTAAAGTGTTTGTGACATGCATATTCTTCAAATACAAAAATACAAAGAAAACACCTTTATATTTAAGAAAGTTCGAATAATACACACAATTTTACCCATTTTGTCCCTTAACTGGCATATATTTTTGAACTTGGCTCAGCCAAAGTAAAACAGGACGTGACATCAAAGGGGAACTCTAACAAAGYAAAATCTCTGGTCTTTGTTTATTGAAACAGTAATATTTGGACTCTGACTTTTCCTTATCTCTCTCTGAATGTGCCTCAAAATAGTCTAAAGAAATATCAGATTCTTCTCTACAGTCTGGGTTGTTGGCTGTTGTAGCAATGCTCTGTTCACATACAGACATTCCCCTTTGACATCACTTCCTGTTGCTTCACAGGCCAATATCTCAACAACTGTTCATCTCAGCAACATCAAATTTCTTTTGCAATATTTTATCAATGTCATCTTTCAAATAATGAATTCATATGTATTACAAAATTTTGACATCACAGACACTTTAAATCACCTTTCTTCCCCATTCTGATGCTCGGTTTGAACTGCAACAGATCATTTTGGCATGTCTACATGCCAAAATGCATCGAGTCGCTGCCATTTGATTGGCTGATTCAACATTTGCATTAATGAGCAGTTGGACAGGTGTACCTAATAAAGTGGCAGATGAGTGTATATACATATATCATTAGCTACAGCACTAATTTACTAAACCCAAGTCTAAATTCAAGTCTAGTCCAACAAGTCATGTAACTTTTAAGCTTAACCACACAAAACTGTGCTGCACAAGAAAACACTTTGGTGTGTGTTTATATTTTTAAAACCATCAAAGTCAAAAGAAAGAACAAGAGCAGATGGTAGATAACACCTGAAGGCCTGGCAGCGAGGCGATGTTGAAGTGGCCAGTGGGTTAAACTCTAACTAAATGAGGTTTTCCTCTCTTTACCTGCTCGGTCTTATGTTTTATGATGGTTCCTGAGAAGCTAACAGCCATGGATGCTGCAGGAACTGCAAATACATGAGAATAAATCCATAAAATCTGACGTCAAATCAACAAATGAAACACGATAAGCTGCTTGAATATCCAAAATATAACGTAAGTTATTTGTACATTATCTACACTGAGGCAATCCCTGTTTTACAAAATGCTTTAAGAAGATGAAACAGCAAAGGGAAACAAAGTGTGAAAACATTTTAGTTAAATCAACTTTTATCTGGCTTACGAGTGAAAAAACAAACAGATTGATAAGTTTATTTCCGGAAATAGATTTCATAACATTATAATTTACCTTATCTCACTGAAGCCACTTTTTAAAAACTATTCATTTTGTATGGTGAAGAATAAATATTATGATACATGACTCTGTGCTTTAATCAAATTAGATTTTTGAGTTTATTCAAGTATTTTTTATGAATAGGCACACAAAAGTAACTTTAGGTATTAGTGCTGAGTAATATTCCTCAATAATGCACAATGTTAAACAAAGATAGATTTTATTTATAATTTCTTAAAGAATAAATGTAAAATGAGCACGAGGAGGGAAAAGAATCTTGATAGTGTTTGATTGTAACTCAGGAGGTGGAGCAGGTTGTTCATTCAGCACAGACCATTTATTAATTTGCTTTATATTTATATATATTTTAAAACTTTTTCTTGTCTCTGTGGACCTACAAGTGTTTTCAATGAATGAATGAATAAATCAATCAATCACAATTTTAAAAGTGTGTTGCAATGTTGGCATCAGTGGTAACTTCTTGTGATTATTGTTCTGCACTTATTTTATCACAGGCATTTAAATTCTGTACATAATACACTCACCYGCCACTTTATTAGGTACACCTGTCCAACTGCTCGTTAACACTTAATTTCTAATCAGCCAATCACATGGCGGCAACTCAGTGCATTTAGGCATGTAGACATGGTCAAGACAATCTCCTGCAGTTCAAACCGAGCATCAGTATGGGGAAGAAAGGTGATTTGAGTGCCTTTGAACGTGYCATGGTTGTTGGTGCCAGAAGGGCTGGTCTGAGTATTTCAGAAACTGCTGATCTACTGGGATTTTCACACACAAACATCTCTAGGGTTTACAGAGAATGATCCGAAAAAGAAAAAACATCCAGTGAGCGGCAGTCCTGTGGGCGGAAATGCCTTGTTGATGCCAGAGGTCAGAGGAGAATGGGCAGACTGGTTRGAGCTGATAGAAAGGCAACAGTGACTCAAATAACCACCCGTTACAACCAAGGTAGGCAGAAGAGCATCTCTGAARGCACAGTACGTCGAACTTTGAGGCAGATGGGCTTCAGCAGCAGAAGACCACACCGGGTGCCACTCCTTTCAGCTAAGAACAGGAAACTGAGGCTACAATTTGCACAAGCTCATCGAAATTGGACAAGAGAAGATTGGAAAAACGTTGCCTGGTCGGATGAGTCTCGATTTCTGCTGCGACATTCGGATGGTCAGAATTTGGCATCAACAACATGAAAGCATGGATCCATCCTGCCTTGTATCAACGGTTCAGGCAGGTGGTGGTGGTGTCATGGTGTGGAGAATCTTTTCTTGGCACTCTTTGGGCCCCTTGGTACCAATTGAGCATCGTTGCAACGCCACAGCCTACCTGAGTATTGTTGCTGACCATGTCCATCCCTTTATGACCACAATGTACCCAACATCTGATGGCTACTTTCAGCAGGATAATGCGCCATGTCATAAAGCTGGAATCATCTCAGACTGGTTTCTTGAACATGACAATGAGTTCACTGTACTCAAATGGCCTCCACAGTCACCAGATCTCAATCCAATAGAGCATCTTTGGGATGTGGTGGAACGGGAGATTCGCATCATGGATGTGCAGCCGACAAATCTGCGGCAACTGTGTGATGCCATCATGTCAATATGGACCAAAATCTCTGAGGAATGCTTCCAGCACCTTGTTGAATCTATGCCACGAAGAATTGAGGCAGTTCTGAAGGCAAAAGGGGGTCCAACCCGTTACTAGCGTGGTGTACCTAATTAAGTGGCCGGTGAGTGTATATGACAGCTAAGAACTCCTTAAATGCCACTGCAGTTGTCTACATTAATGTCTATCATTTGGTAATTTTAGTTTACCTTTTTATACTAATGTGAGTGATTTAGTAAAATTGGGCTAACAGCCAGTATTCAAGGTTGGTGTTTAAATCTAGTTTTTTTGATAATTTGCACCAGTTTACTTTTATGTCCAAATGTCTATTTAATTTAGTTTTATTGGTATATTTCTGTTGTGACAGCACACTGTCATGTAATGTTACTGGATGTCAGAAAGAAACAGGTAGATTGTTTATATCTGATAAAAAGGACCGGAAGAAGGCATTTAGATAATGCATTGCAAAACAATGACATTTAAGAAGTGCTATAGTACCTGTCAAAAAGTCAATTTGGTATATAAGTGTATTTTTTTATTACTTCTTGATTTATGTCTAGTCTTTTACAGGGTTAGGAGAAAAATCACGAACYTTAAAAAAGTGGGGCAACATTTTCAGCTTGGTTTCCGTCAGAGCAGCTTCCTTGGCAGGAGGCTGTCGAATCATTCATGTTTCCTCTCTGCACCATTTGAATCCATGCCCAGACATCTGCTCCCGTTGCAGTAAAACTGATGACAGACTAAATACTATTTTATTAAAACCATAAAAATCTAAAACCAGTGAAAAGTAAATAAAGCATGAGTAAAGTCTCAACCTACGAACCATGGCAGCCAATAGAGCTTTTATTGGACACTTTGTACAATAAATCCTTGTTGTATAATGTTGGAATAACTTCATATAAAAGTACATGTAGATATATTAGAAATAATAGAAAGCTGATTAATATATGTAGAGACCCACCTCCATTTTCTTAATAAATATTTACACAAGTACTGAAATATAAAAAAAGGGTTCATACGGATCCTTTTTCCAGTCAATATCTACAACAATATTTTCATTAAAAAAAAGATCAGTGTGTAAATTATGGCAATAGAGGAATAATTTTCTCTGAATGTGCCTGAGCATTATTGCACTGCAGGGACAGCCTAGATATTATTAACTGACCTACTCTATCAACATTCAGAAACACAACAACGTAATACTTAAAAGAGCATCTTATTTAAACTGATTTAAAAGGAAAACATTTTTTAAGTATTTTCATTCAAAATAGCATCATATCCTAAAAAAACAAACATTTACAGCATTCTATAACCATATGTTGACATCCCAAATACTGCCATACTGTTTAGTATTAACACAGAACCACAAAGGCTCATCAGCAATTCACTGCCGTCTTTTCGAGTGCAAAATATTCAACTTTGCAGACTGCAGTCATCAGTGCTATATGGCTTTCTGGAAGGAAAAAAAAACAATGTCTTTTCACAATAAAAGTCCAGCCTATGAATAAAGACACTCTGCTGCTTGCATAGCTTGAGGTATAGCAGCTCCACAACTGTTCTGCAACCATGAACAATATTTATAAAAAAAGTAGCCACTTTTATATATGAGTTACAGATCAGATTTTTTTTACTAAAAACAAAGAACATCCTAATATTCAAATATGTCCTCACTTTGCAACTGCTACGCACACACATAAAAACATCTTATATTTAATCACAAAATTTACATCTCAAATTTAGCACTGTTTGTTTTCTTTTTTTTAAAAAAGGTCCAGCTTTGATTTACCAATTTTTTGGACTTTCTTTCTTGCTTGACACCAAACAGCACAAAGACCACATTATTTAAGTTTCAGATCCAGTCCAGAATCGCTGTAAAGCCAGAAGTGTAAACCTCCATTTATTTCCCGTCGCTGTMTGGCTCCTCCAATCAGATCTCAGTGAGGGTTAGTTTGTACATGCCGCCAATTTCCTCCATGCTGATCTGAAAGGTGTCTTCATTGGAGTAGTGTTTGATGATGTTGTCGTCCATGTGGACTAGAATACTGTTAAACACAGAAGCGGGTCGATACAATTAGCGTTGGGCGACATYGGCAAAAAATTCATCACGATTAACTGGAGAAGGGGGTCTCTACAATCACTAAGTGGGAGGTTCTTATGGTGTGGGAGGAGTCTGTTAAAGACATGATTGGTCAGGCTGACTATTTTGAGTGGGGTTTGAAGAATCGATTCAGATGGATGAATGCTGGGAAGCTGTAGGGGACGTCTAACAATTCAGTTTGGTCAAAACAGCCAGAAAGCAGCAAACTTTGAATAATAATATCATCATAACTCAAGACAGGAATGCAAGCTGCACAAAATTTGAACACTGTACTTTTCAAGGGACGTTTAACAGTTTGGTTCAGTCTGTACGTTCTGGCTTTTTTCCTCATTTTCCAGTTTATGGTTGTGTTTCAGGCGATTAGCAATGTGTTAGCATTAGCTCTACGTCGCAGTGACTTCTATAAGTCCCCAATCACAGTAATTGCCAAGTGCCAAATGTAAAATTAGTGACAGTTTTTCTGATGATTTATTGCTCAGAATTAAAACTTAGTTTCTCAAAACATTTTTAAATAAAAACGTATACAACAGGTAAGGTATTTACGACAGAGTATTAGTGCCACACAAGATTTTTTTTTATTTAATTATGAAAATAATATCCTAATAATAAAAGATTAAAGTCGTAATATTATGAAAAAAAGCCATAATCTTGCATTTTCCTATTTTTTAAATTCATTTTCCACCTGCTGTAGACAGCCATGCATGTCATTGTGTTTTTAAAGTAGTCCACGATAACTTCTGGGTCACTGTTAATACTTTCATCCAAATTACGTGACAATTAATGCAGCCATTGATATAGCTTCAGTTTATCCTATAGTTATTTGCAGAATCGTTTCAAAGTCCTGCTACTGATAATTTTATGTTTATGTGCTAAAATGTTGAGTAGCCATCTGTTCGTTTGTTTTCTTCCACTTATCTGAGGTTGGGTCACGGAGGCAGCAGCCTTTGCAGAGAAACCCAGACTTCCCTCTCCCCAGCCACTTCGGCCAGCTCATCTGGGGGAATCCCAAGGTGTTCCCAGGCCAGCTGAGAAACATAGTCCCTTCAGTGTGTCCTAAGTCTTCCTCTGGCTCTCCTCCCAGTGGGACATGCCCGGAACACCTCACCAGGGAGGCATCCTAACTAGATGCCCGAGCCACCTCAACTGGCTCCTCTCGACATAGAGGAGCAGCAGCTCTACTCCAAGTCCCTCCCGGATGACTGAGCTTCTCACCCTATCTCTAAGGGAGAGCCCAGACACCCTGCAGAGGAAACTCATTTCGTCTGTTTGCATCCGCGATCTCGTTCTTTCGGTCACTACCCAAAGCTTATGGCCATAGATGAGGGTAGGAACATAGACCGACTGGTAAATCGAGAGCTTTGCCTTCTGGCTCAGCTCTCGCTTCACCACGACAGACCGGTACAGCGCCCGCATCACTGCAGACGCTGCACCAAGCCGCCTGTTGATCTCCCGCTCCATTCTTCCCTCATTCATGAACAAGACCCCGAGATATTTATACTCCTCCACTTGGGGCAGGACCCCCTCCCCAACCTGGAGAAGGCACCCTACCGTTTTCCGGCTCAAGACCATGGTCTCGGATTTGGAGGCACTGATCTTCATCCCGGCCGCTTCACACTCYGCTGAGAAGCACTCCAGTGAGAGCTGGAGATCACGATCTGATGAAGCCAATAGGACTACATCATTCGCAAAAAGCAGAGATGTGATCCTAAAGTCACCAAAATGGATCCCCTCAACACCTTGGCTGCGCCTAGAAATTCTGTCCATGAAAGTTACGAACAGAATCGGTGACAAAGGGCAACCTTGGTGGAGTCCAACTCTCACCGGAAACGAGTCCGACTTACTACCAGCAATCCGGACCAAGCTCTGACACTGGTCGAACAGTCCGTATCAAAGGGCCTGGTACCCCATACTCCCGGAGTACCCCCCACAGGAGTCCCTGAGGGACACGAGGGGCAAACTCCCTTGCACCCTCCAGGACCCTGCRGAGGGTGTAGAGTTGGTCCAGTCTTCCACGACCAGGACGAAAACCACGCTGCTCTTCCTGAATCCGAGATTCTGAATAGACCTTACCAGGGAGGCTCAGAAGTGTGATCCCCCTATAGTTGGAACACACTCTGTGGCTCCCCTTTTTAAATAGGGGGACCAACACCCCAGTCTGCCAATCCAGGGGAACTGCCCCCGATGTCCACCCAATATTGTATTGAGTCGCGTCAACCAACACAACCACACAACATCCAGAGCCTTAAGGAACTCTGGYCGAATCTCATCCACCCCCCGGCGCCTTGCCACCGAGGAGCTTTTTAACCACCTCAGTGACCTCGGCAGCAGAGATTGGAGAGTCCAACCCAGGGTCCCCAGGCTCTTCTTCCTCATAGGAAAACGTGTCGGTGGGATTGAGGAGGTCTTTGAAGTATTCTGCCCACCGACCCACAGCGCCCCGAGTTGAGGTCAGCAGTGCACCATCTCCACCATAAATAGTGTTGGGGGCGAGTAGCATCTTTTAAAAACAACTTCACAAGTTGTTCAACATTCCTCATTTTAATGCAGAGGTAAGATTACTTTTTCTTGTAAAGGTTCTCATAATATTATCACTTTAATCTTGTAATATTCTGACTTTATTCATTCTCGTAATGAAAAAATAAGAAAAATCTTGTTATGTGGCCTTAAATACTCTGTCGTAGGTAATAACTGTTCGTGATCTTCTATGAATTTGGATTTAAAAGTCAGTCTCACCCTTTCTTGCACTTCTTGTAGACTTTTCCAACTTTGTCCAGAGGCAGCTCGTATTTCTCTGAAATCTGGTTCAGAAAAAAAAACAAATCATGTCAGGATTAAATTCTTACCCCCTCACTCACAAACAACTTTATTTTGATCCCACTGGCATGGTGTATTTCCTAGACTTTATTATCACAACTGAATGCCTAACCCTGACCTTTAGGACCAAASTTCAACGCTCAAACAGCACCTTTCACCTGTCCATGTCAAACGTTTTGTCATACGTTTGAGCTCTCAGCGATACACTCACGCAGGGGAACAAGTTGTTCTTGTGTCAAAAGACACTTCAAACTCAACTGCTCCACATAGCTAACTTACTGTACATGTTTAAACTTCTCAAGTTGCATCTTTGCCTTTTGGATATGTTGTCCCAAGAACAAAAAGTGAATTCTTCCTTCTTTTTTTTTCTCTCTCCCCTCACCTCCTCCTCCCACACAGTTTGTTTGACACAGAGAGAATTTGCCCTCCAGCTGCCGTGTGAACAGCTTTAAAGTCTGATGTGAAACGGGAACAGGAAGTCATAGGAACGAAGAACTCACAGCTTCCACCAGGCCTTGCAGCGTGGGATTCTTCAGCATGAGGGCATCAAACACCTCCTCTGATTCTTTGCGCACGTACAGCAGGACTGTGTGGTGAAAAGTGAAAGAAGACYGAGGTAAAATGTCAAAAAGAGGTAGACTGAGTGCAAATTTAAATCACGACTTGTTTCACTATTTAACAACTGAACTGACTRGAAAATTGGTGATTTACCCGTCTCAGTTTGTAAACAATCAGCTAACAGCAGAACCTGAATTAGCTTTTTTGCTAACTTCGAAAACCATTAGCWGACCAATTAGCTTCCATTAAATTAAGTTTTGCAAACTTTAAATACGGTAACAAACTAACACCACCAGTCTTTAGGTGGAAGCTAGGAGACAAAGACGTGTGACGCAGACTGAGTGACTATCATCTTAGCTGTTAGCGGTTAGCTATTAATGTTAGCTTCCACTAATTTTTACTTGTTCTATTTAACATTCATGAAACTATAGCCAATTTGTGGTGTGGACAAAATGTCGGTAATTGGATAGCGTTAGCCTCCGCTTATTTATTTATTTACATGTTTAGCATTAGTGAAGCAATATTTTTATTTAATGGCTTGTGAGTAAGAGAAGCTAACTTTATGATTAGCTGTGCCCACCACTGGAAGCTTGTTAATCAAAAAGTAGTTCCACCATTAATGTAACTAGATTTTATCGCCTTTCCTTTGAAAATTTGGTCAGAATTCATACATGAACGTAAAAGGTAGCGGCTAAGATGTAAAAAGAGGGAGGCAAACATCAGATTGGGATAGACTGGGGAGTTTCTGCATGTTTACTGAAATGTTTACAAAAATGTAAGGACATTTCTGTTACTTCTATTCTGTTGTTATGAGTACAAATCAAACGCTTAAACTAAGACAATATTGATTTCACTTTTCAGACCAGCAGTCCATTCATACAAAAAATGTCTATTTTCTTCATTATAGTATTTGTTTTAAATGTTAATGTTTGTGTGAAATAGGATGACTCTACTGTAGAGGTTAAACTCTTTGAAGACTGGATCTTAAAGCACTAATCTTTCTCTAAAAATAAATTGATATTTATTGGACAACATTACAAAAACTTTAAAATAAATATTGCAAATGATTCATTTAAATTAAGCAATATTATTATTTTTTGCAAAACAAAAACCAACAGACTGAATTTTCCCCCTGAGATAGCCTGTTTGATTGACTTTTTGAAGGCCAATGAGGAAAAAATGTTCAAGCAAAAGCAATTTTCCTGTCTAAAAAAKAGTCCAGTGACGCTAAATCAACTTGGTAAAATTAGAGGCTTTAAAATCTGTCATTTAAATATGAGAAGTCTTGTACCTAAACTGGATGAATTCAAAGTAATACTTGCTCAGACACAAGCACGTGTTATGGCTATATCAGAATCATGGCTGACTCCTGTTATACCAAATTCATTTCTTTCAGTTGAAAATGATTCATTGTATCGTAGAGACCGTACTGATAGGCTTGGAGGTGGTGTTGCAGTTTATGTTCACAAGAAATACTCACATTCTATGATAGAATTGTCAACGGTCAACTTTCATCATCTGCAATACAAATGTTTTCCTCTTATTTGACTGATAGGTGTCAGGTTGTGAAACATGGAAGC
>NW_013952404.1:7803505-7829365 GCF_001266775.1 Austrofundulus limnaeus | reverse complement strand
TGTGTGTGTGTGTGTGTGTGTGTGTGTGTGTGTGTGTGTGTAGGTGTGTGTGTGTGTTTTGAAAGACCTGGACTAATCACATGGCCCTGAGAGTACATGAGTATGGGGTGGGGGAGTTTTCAAAGGTTGACCGCAGCAAACAGACGTGCATGTGCAAACACTGATTTCACACACATCTAATACCTTTCTTCGGCTCGTCCACTCTCGCCATCTTGTTCGGTGGCGAAACAAACTCGTCATCACTGAAGGGTAATCTCCTCATACCCGTGCTGCAGTGGGTGATACACAAAGCACTGATTTAAAAAAAATAAAATAAAAAAAAAAGAAAGAGGCGCAGCAAACAATTTCCAGGCCACAAAAAGGAAAACACACAAAAGACACACAAGCATTTCCTAGAAACAGCTAAATGCACACCGTATTATTGAGAAGAGGTCAAAAGGTAGACTCGGTTCAAAACAACAGTAAACAAGACTTAAGAAGAAAAAAGATCAGCGAATTCACCTGTCTTCTCCCTCCTCTGCTGCGAAAGGCTGTGTGGGAAACAGAAAATAGACCACTCAGTTTTAAAGTTGCAAATCACTTAAAGGAATCAACATAAACACAATGATAGCTGTACAAATACTGCAGTTGTAACGCTTTGCGGTTGCGGCAAATTCAGTCAACTCGGTCAAAGGCAAAGTAAACAGCGAAGTCCGAACACTGTCCTGTGTTGACCTGCTCTTCATCTTTTTTTTTTACCGTCAGTCACAAACAGCAGGTTTACATTTCTAAAAACAGAGCAAAGCTAAGTCTGGACCCAGATTTATAAAACTGGATGTAAAAAAAAAAAAGCCACAAAAACCAGATAGATACATTTAAGAGGATGTCATAAATGTATGTTTGAAATTATGTTTTCAAAATTAGCATTAATGAAATAAAATACGCTTTATTGTTGGGAACCTGTCACGTATTGAGCCATTTGTTCTGCGTATTGATCAGCTTGCTGATAATAGATTTCTATTCTGGGAGCAAAGTCAGTCAACTCGTCTTATCGGGATCAGATTACACAGCCTGAGTCAAGTTCAGAGCCACGGGATCACAAAAAAATAACCCCCTCCCTTCAGCCTTGTTAGCAAAGTAAACTTAAACCGGGGAGAAAATATTTGCCAGCTGGACTCAGTTCAAGCTGTTCGTAAAACGACCAGCAGGGGGCAGTKACAGCTCATAGGAAAAAAAGAGATTTCTTGAGAAATATTACTCCTCTGAGTTTGTTTTCACTAAAAAATAAAGCCGATTTCTGATTATGTAAATAAAAATAGATAAAAGCTTGAGTATGGATGCTGAGTTTGCTTCCTRACGCTCGAGTGTCATGTTAGCCATTCATCCGTTCATCCCGCCTGCTGGAGGCAAAGCTCAGAGTCCAAACACGCAGAGAGGACGTGCTGTGGTTCAAAACTGATAAAATCCTYAAACTCCTGCCCACAGCCTTTTAAAACAGAATATTTTTCTCATTTCTGCTCTTTTCTCACCAACACTCTCAGCAGCGTACAGTATGCAGGAATCAATAATAAAGAAAACGGCACTATTTCCTCCCACCACCACCTGCCTTCAAGTTCTTCTCTTTGCGCTGCACTTATGAAGACATGAATCTAAAGGTGGGTCTACAGGAATTGTTTTCCACCCTCCTAGCTTGTTTTGAGTCACTGGTGAATGATTCACGGTGTGAGTAAGCAGTCTGAAACCCTGCCATCAGTACGTAGGACTCCTATCAAAGCTGGAAACCAGAACTGTCTGTTCCTGCCAACATGCATGCAGGCGGGTCACCTCGACCCAGRCGGCAGATGGGCGGGAAGGAGCCGAACAACAAAACTGTTTATGGACCACCACTGTGATCACGATCCTGTTTATAAATGCAGTAAAAGCAGTAGGTTTATGCCACATTGGCTTTAGTGGAGGCATCAGGGAGCGGGCGGGGTTTCAGCGACGGCACTCACGTGGCGCTGGAAGTTGGAGAAGTGAAGGTCGGGGATGAACAGGACCGGCTGGGTCTCAAGGTCAGCCATCGTCTTGAAGATGGTCACGTCGTTCCGCTTCTGGAGGAGGGGGACTTTTACATCGGAAACTGCAAGAAAACAGGAAAAGACGAGAGAAAATCTTCAATTTGGACATTAAATAAACATATTTTGTCATTTTCTTTCAAAACAAGCTTCTTTTCACGGGTATTTGTTCTGTTTTGACTTTTATTGTTCTGTATTTTGTTAAATTTGTTGATGTTATTATGCATTTATTGCTTTATATATATTAAGTAATTATGAATTTGATATCTTATTTCCCTTGACAGAATCTGGTCAGGTGAGGTTTTATATAAATCTGTTAGAAAGCTAGATATAAACTTTGACTTGATGTTTCAGCTTATTTCTAACCTGTTTTAGTGCAGTGAAGTCAGCATTTACTGGGTCTGAGTGAGGAGGAGAAACCGAACAGTCCCCACTGATAAACTGTGGACCGGTGATGTTTGTTGGAAATGTTTTCATGTAGATTTTAAGAAGATCTGGTTGGTTCAAAACTTTTGCACAGTACCCACACAGCACACAGGATGCGGGCCAGGTCTGGCAATGATGGAACTGTTTTTAAGATGGCATGTCACAACTGMCCCAACTGTGGTTTGGTTTATGTGGCCCAAATRTGTCAATGCCATAACTAGTCTAGTTGTGGTTTGGTTTATGTGACCTACATGCCATAACTGGCCAATTGTGGTTTGGTTTATGTGGCCCAAATCTGTTAATGTCACCACTGGCCCAGCTGTGTTTTATTTTTTATGGTGCTGCTGACCCAAGTGTAGACTAAGAAAGGGCCATCATTATTTACAGTGTCTGTGCCGAGTGCTGACCAGACAGATATGAGCCACGAAAAGTCACAAGTTAATTTCTTGTGTGGGCCAGAACTGGGCCAGACAAATMTTGCTATGTMGTTATACTGTTTATATAATCATCGTCTCCTTGTTGCATTCAGATGTTCAGATGTTTTCCAGGTTTCAYTCTGTTTATTTAGATGGGAAGTTACCTCGACCACAGGTCTAGACCAGTTTACATGAGATGAATCAAAAATAACCGCGACTCACAGGCCAGACTGGCAGCCAGCTCGGGCCCCTTCCCTTTCCGGCGTGACTGTTTCCTCTCCTCGTCCCGGATCTTCCTCTCTGCTCCCTTGTCACAGAAGACTTTGATCTGGCAGTAGGCGCGGTGGATGGGTTTGTTGCTGCGGTTGTTGTAGCTGTACGTGTCAATCTGCAGGTTCAGGGGAAGACCCTTCACCCCTTTCTGAGACGAGAAGTCCGTGCTCAGGCAGTTGACGGAGATGAAGATCTGTGGAAAGAAAATTTAAAAAATAGAGATTCACACTTTAAAATGTCGCTGAATTAAAGCAAAAATAATTAGAGTAATTTTCATTCTGATCAGCTTGGCTTTGACTTTTAGGTCTTCTTGCAGCAGGTGCTTCACTGTTCAGTCCCAGCTGCAGTTCTGTGGTTTGTGCTGCCCTCTATTGGTTCATTTTAGCAATGAAATACTCATTTTCTATTCCTTTGTCCTGATGCTTTTACCGAAAACAGGTTCTCATTGTGTCAACAAAATACGTAATCATAACAGAAGGTCTGAAAACACCAAGCAGGAAGAATTCACGGGGGTTAGTAGCGGCTATCACTTATATTTCACATTAAATTCAAGAAAAACCATCTCTAAATGTGGTTTTGCACTCAATAAAGCAATACAATTATGTTTTAATTGTAGAACATATTTACAGCTTTCAAGTTAATGTCAAAGAATAAAAAAAATCTTTGTATTTTATGCTTTTATAAACAGCTGCTTTGTATTTGTTGTAAAGTATTAATAGGTGGCAAAGAACGTTTAAAAGGCAAATAAAGACAAYACCTCATCTACAAAACACACAGGAGGGGCTTCTGTTTGCAAATTTACTATGAATACATAAATGATGTATTATCTTCCCCTCAAGGCAAACACACACACCTCCTCATACACACATTTGTGCGTCTCYTGTTACTCCACCACGACTATCTTAACTCCACGCTTCGACCCTAAACYTGAGCTTAAACCCTCAATCATCTGGAAGCGAGGAGGAACCGAACAGTCCTCTCTGCTCAGGCCCAACACACACATTTATAGTTTGTAAAAACAAAACAGCATCCATCTAACACAAAAACATATTTTAGTCTGTAATCCGATAATTTACTGAGGCAACATTTGAAAAAGAAAACAGGACAGTGCAGAGGTTAAACAAGAGGCGTCATAAACAAACAAGGATGAACATCCTTTAAACGCATGCCTCAAGTCAAACACTGAAGAGAAGAAAAAAAGATACGCACTCGTGACTTTGTTTATGTCAAGCGTTTGCAACGGAAAGCTTCAGCAGACGCATATCAGCTCCGAGAGGATCCTCCTTCCTGCCGCTTTACCTACCAGTTGAGCAGGATTTTTATTTTACTCAATCTTGTCTTTCATCCCTCGTGCTAAATTTCCTCATTCTTGACTTTTTGTTTTAGAAATACTGCAGTGTGAAGCTTTAGTTCAGACCAGGTAAGAATTTCTGAGCATAGGATGATTGTTTTGTTCAGTGACACACAAAACGGTAGAATCTAAAATTGAATAACTAATGAAAAAGTTGCTGTTTAGGTGCGACTAGAAAGAACTTTGGTTACTTCTTGATGAAACCTACTGATTAAACAGCCACTGTTGCATTTTATGTTTCTTTAAATAAAATCTGGGATGCTGGACTCAGTGTCATCGCCATAAAAATGTCACATTTCTTACTTTGGCCTCTTCATTTGTGTCCCAGGTGAAGGAAATGGCGTTATAAGAAATCTCCTCGATATTGCCAATGGTGTTGAAGCTTTCCTTGTAGTCAGCTGAAACAAAATAATCAGTTTATAGATTAATTAATAAATAAACCCGCTTTAAAGTTTAGGTAGTCGAGGTAAAATGGCAGCTAAAATTATAATAAAATAATAAAAATGATGTCAAAATTCCTCATACATGGYCTTTTAGATAAAAGTCTCATTTCTGCAAACTTGGTTAATAAAAGACAAGCTGTGATTTGTGGCTGTTCTACACACGCAGTAATCCCTCATTACCAAAACTTAGCTCTGACAATCAGACTGTACCGCTTTAACACTTGTTTAAGATCCTTATTAATGTTTTATTCATCCAATCACCAACATTCTGTCAAACCAAAAATAGTCTTGTGCTTCACCAATGCTAAAAAGCTAAACCAGTGAAAATTAGCAGACGCTAACACTAACAACTAATCGCTAACGGCTAACGCAACAGTCACCCAGTCTGCGTCACGTSTTCTGGTGGGACTGACACAAACCTGCTGATATTAGTTAGTTGTTAGACTTAAAGTCAGCTAAACCCAGTTTAGCAGAAGCTAATTGGTCTGCTAACATTTTTCAAGAAAGCTAATCTGCTAAATTAGTTCTGCTATTAGTTGTTTGCTGATTAACASAACTATGTTCATTCATCACTGTCTGATTCCAGTAGTGTCTGAATCTTCTGCTTTTTGCTCCACAAGATCCTTTTGACACTCTACTTTTAAACTCTGACCCAAGTTTGCTTTAAACCACAGCTAGTGGTAGGCACAGCTAACCAAAAAGTTAGCTTTGCTAACTTATAATCCACTAACTATATAGCGATGCTAAAGCTAAACAGCTCAGCAAGTAAAAAATAATTGAACGCTAACAGCTAAGACAACTCTCACTAAGTTTGGGTCATGTCTTCGTCTCCTTCCAGCTGACGACTGGTGGAACTGACAATAAATCGTTGGTTTTAGCTTGTTAGTTAGCTGTTAGCAGACTTCAAGTTGGCAAAAGCTAATGTATCAAAAGCTAATTAGTCTGCTAACTGTTCTCAAAGTTAGTGAAAAGGCTAATCTGCTAAACCAGTGTTTTTCCAACCCTGGTCCTCAAGGCATACTGCCCTGCATGTTGTAGAGGTCTCCCTGCTTTGACACACCTGGTTCAGGTGATTGCAGTTCACCAAAAGCCTGCTAATTAGTTATCAGCTGAAATCAACTGTGGTGAAGCAGGAAAACATCTAAAACATGCAGGCCAGTGTGCCTTGAGGACCAGGGTTGAAAAACACCTTTTAAGTGTTAGCTGATAAGTGGAAGTATACCCACCACTGGCTAATCTTAAAATCTCTCAACTTTGACCTAAGTTTACTATAAACCTTAGCCAACATTTATAAATCTTACCAATATCCAGACACCTRTGTTTAGCCGTGTGCTGTCTGGAGTGCCAGTACTTCCAGTGTTTCAGCTGATCATCCCGGCACTTTTCTTCTCCAAACACCACCATCACTACGCTCTYTCAAGAGAACACAACCACCGATTTACACTCCAGTGAAGAAAATCTTTTTGTTTTGGTTCATTTTTTTTAATTTTATTTCGTCCGTACCCTGACTTTGGTGATGGGCTGTTGAATGCCTTTGCTGTCGACCTCCCTGAGGGTGATCGGGTAAAACTGTCCCTTATTGAGGTACGTCATTGTCCCGTCACCAGTTTTCTGACGCAAGGACTTGGACGCCTCGAGAGAGTACTCAAAATTACTCCTGTAATACAGAGAAATATTTATTAAAAATGCAGTTTTCACGTAGGAAAAGAAAAATCACCGACTGAACTATCAAAACTGAGCAATTTGGTTAATTTCATGAGCTAAATTTCAATGTTTTTTGTTTTTCTAAATAGGTACAAATCTGGTTTCTCCCCTGCGACCGATATGAATGAAGCTTTTCAGCTGTGCCGTGTCATAATCTGAACGCCTGCGCGACTCACCCCGGCGRGGTGTCAAACTGAGTGTAGTCCTCAGGCGTCATGGAGGCCATGCGTAACTGGAGATCTCCCGGGAAGGAAAACATCTGTAACGCACAAAGACAACGGACGGTTAAAGCGAAAGAAACGTGTCATAGAGCTTATCTGGTCTGTCATATTTTTGTAAAAACAAAAAGTTTGACACTTCATGCTTTTCCCTAGAAGTTAAAAATGGGCATGGTCACCTCATCCCTTCGGTCTATTTGTTGGGTTGCTCTTGTCTGAGGTAATTCCCCTCCAGATTAAAAAAAAGGAGAAAGAGGTAGGAGGAAAGGCTTTGGCTATTGTACGGGAAAAGTACAGCACTTTATTGTGTTGGTGAGACAATGGCATAATAACACACTGGCCACTATTTTACCATGTTCAAATAAAACCAGGGAAGGCTGAGCCCACCCCTGGCTCTGTGGGATCAGGTGAAAACCCCATTGTTTGATAGGAGAGGAGAAAAGTGAAGGAGAGGGGGGCGAATTGAAACGCTCACCTCCTGGGAACCGTCCTTGAATCCCTCGGTGAAGGTGGAGTCGGGGGGCGTGCGGGCCTGGGTGCCGGGGCTGCACTGGACAGTGTTCTGGGGGAGGTGGCGGTTGAAGACGCCCACGTGGCCATCGGTTTCGTTGCAGTTGTTCGGCACGGTCACGGTGAAATCGTGACCATGGGGCGGCCCCTCCGTCTTGACGGGCGTGTAGGTTGGCACGGTGGCGATGGAAACTGTGACAGTCGTGTCTGAAAGGTCAAATATTAGTYAACCAACGACCAGGTTCTGTTTTTAATCCTGTTTAAGTCACTGAAAGGGAGCAGACCTGGGGAAGGGAAATGTGCCCTCTTGTCCTGGGTCAGCTGAAGAATATTAACTGGCGCTTTGAGGACTTGGATCCGGTTCTCCATGCCGGCTTCTTGGATTGGAACGATTGGGTGTCTGGCCTGGATTTGGTGCCTGCAACACAGAAAGTGTAGCTCAAGCTGATTCCATCTAGCACTGGTTTAAAAGTTCATCTTYAAATCTAGCTAAAACCACTATTTACGCAAGAGGACTGGGGCCACAGAGCAAAAAAATATTTTTTTCCCCTGAGTTTTAATCTCACAATTCTGAGAAAGAAAAGCCAGAATTCTGCGATTAAAGTCAGAATTTTGAAAATTTTTCTCAGAATTCTGCAAATAAATTCAGGATTATGAATTTTCTTAATTCTGAGAAAAAAGTCATYATTCTGAATTTAATCGTAGWATTCCAAGAAAAAAGTCAGAACTCAGGAAACACTAATGTTTTTTTCTCTGTYGCCCTAATCCTCTTCCATAACTARAACATCATCGCTCTCTGCTGAGCTTTTATTTTTAAAGGGGGTGGTATRAGTGGATGCTCACCTTTTGTTTGGATCCACATCAGAGACCAGAGACTCTGTCTTGGGCTGTATTGTTCTCTTTTCCCTGGGCACCTGCGTACGAAGGGTAAACACAGCCGCTCAGCYTCTGACCACATCACATCCAACAACACGGGTCATCCTGCTGTCTCTACGGGCAGCTAGATCAGTTACAAACTACAGCTCTCTGCTTAACAGATGTTCCATAAAGGTCAGGTGTCACGTTGTGGATCATGTTTAAAAAAAACTGTAAAACTTTAATAACAAAACCCAGTTTGGTGAGGAAAGTGATTTTTTTTAAACCTCYTAGTAATCGTAGAGAAAGCCGAGAGCTGCGGCGCTGTCCTCGTCTCCGTTGATGCTCATCATGGCTTTGGTGGCGGCGGTCAGCGGGTTCTCCAGAAACGACTTCCAGGCTTCGTCCTCTGTGGTGAAGGAGCGACGCTGGCTGCCATAACCCTGCTTGTTCTGAAGAACCAACACCGCTCGCTTACTGCAAAATTGGAAACGTCAAATTAGCCACTGGGTACAGTTGTTGTTAATTTGGCTGCTTCCTTCTGCAGGATAGAGCGTACTGAATGATGATATTGAAGATTTGGATGTTTTGAAGTGGGGTTCTGTTGAAAAACAAATAATATCTTACCTGCTMCACATAGTGCTTTTATCAACCTCAGTTTAGAGAAATATGAGTTTAATTTCTGAACAGATTAATGAGCCAACAGGATATCCAAATAAGGTCAACACCAAAGCAGTTGATGTTTTATAACCCTGTACACCACTGTTAAGGGCTCGACACATGGGAAGCGATGTCGCTCGCTCTCCATTCATTTCCAATGGAGCCTGTGCGGTGAGGCGACAATCGTTTGCCCTCCTCCAGCTAAGCGACCGGCGAAAATAGTGCATGTGAAATTTCGCGCTCGTACACGTGCACATGCGAGCTTGCGACGCAACACATGAAAGTTGAAAAATGTTGAACTTTTGTCGCTGTCGCTTAGCGTACAACCAATCAGCGAGGGTTTCGTTGACTGACCAATGAGAGGAGAGTATGCTACACACTGCAGTTAGCTAACACTTTCACCAAGGGATTACTAAAAAGCTTTGTGGGAATTTATTGGCACCAGGGTGAAGTTTATGGTAAGTTTTTCCTCATAAAACTGTATCTTGATGTGTGTTTGTTTTTCAATATCATTAGCATCACAAGATTTATTTAGTTTACACGTCCGTAATGCACACCCGCCTTCAGAGCCAAGAACCAATCAAATTTTGTGAAGACAAGCGATCTGAGAGCGCGATTCGCAACGCTGCGATCGCTATCGCGTCCCGTGTGTCGGGTTTCACCCTGGCTGCGATGACAGCCGCTAATCGCTGTAGTTTGTCGCTGCCTGTGTGTCGAGCCCTTTAGCCTCCTGCAGAAAATGATCAGATTTGGAGTATAAGTGTCAAACAATGATGGGGTTTAAAAGTTTATGTTAGCGTGAAGTGAGCTTGGTCACACTCGGACTAGCCTTTAGCTCATCAGTCCAGTCAGAGTTAAACTCTGTTTTTCCAAAATGATGTCATAGAGCAAGCTACGTCATGTAACATGCTCATTGTTCGTAACATTTCTGCAGGATTTCGCTACTTTATGAAGTTTTTCATGAAAAAATGCCATCAGAGCTCAGAAATGTTGGAAAGATTTTATACAAAAACTGGAAATTTTAACGCAGTGATTCTCGACAGAGACTCCGGAGAAGCTCCGCGAGCCAGAAACTTAAAATAATAAAAAAATCACAGCCTCGTTAAAAAAAAATACGACTAACAGGTTTTAAGTGTAACAAACCCAACCAAGTCYAGGATGTTTATCTGCGGGACTTGTTGTTCAGGCTTTTCAACGATTGCGCAACAAATCTCAGCCATCGAACAACCGATGAGACTCGACGCGAGAGGAAAAAAAAAACATTAAAAGTCGCATTTCAGGCTCGTCTGGTGGGACGACTCCAGATCGGGGATTGCCATTGGCTGCTGAGCTGACCGGAAGTGACGCACCTGACCCGGCTGCATTCCTGCGTTTCAACAACAACAAATTACTGCGGGTTTTTCGGAAGGGCGAGAAAACCTGTTTGCGAACGACAATAATGACTTCTGATGAACCGTAACCTCCTGAAGTGTTTTTCCACTTGGGCCTTTTTTTTCCCAACTCATTAGCTCTTTAAGATGACTCATTGTCATGTAAAAATGCTAAAACTTGGACAAAGACATGTAAAAACCGACTGCTGAGTGGATGAAACGTCTCCATTGTTTACAGTAAATTCACATGTTTACCCATCTTCTTTGACTCGTTGACCTAATAATAGTTCTGGTAAAAAACACACCTGTCTTCTTCTACTAAGCAATTATGTTAAATATGTTKTAGAACAAGCTCAGTTTCCATGTCAACAAATTATGTTTTTTTTTCTTGATTTTCTCAAAGTAATAATTAACAATCTTAAATCTGATTGTGCTTTTCTATAAAGCAACTCAAAGAGCTGTTATAATATTACTCAATATAAGCCGTTATAAACTTCAGGCTAATAAATTAGGTTTTACCACAAAAAAAGGCAACAAAGTTTCAGAAATGTCTCATTACTTTTAATGAAAATTAACAAAACAAAACTTCCTGTAGGGGATAGAACATTTAAGGCTTCAGTTGTCTTTTTCCACAATATTTTGAGTAAAAAATAAAAATAAAAAAAGAAATCCCACCACAAGCCCAGATCCAGAGCAGTGCTGGCTTACATTGTCAGTGTTCGGGCCAACGCCTAACAGGTGTACAGTTTCACTCAACTCCAAACTCTTTCTTTTTGTTGCCCTCAAACTACACACAGAGTGTAGAGTATTAATCTCTAACAGAAAAAAAATATCGCAAAGCATATATATGTATATATAATTTCTGATTAAACGCAGTCCATGCAGGGTTTTATTTATTTTTTTGGCTCAAATGTTGATCTGTGCGCTTTTTCTCCTCTGAACAAACATTAAAAAGTCAAAACATAACTGTTACAGTTTGAAGCAAATCAAACACTAAACCGCCCATGTCGATCACGGGACAGCTCCTCTGCTCTAACAAGTGAATCCACCTGAGTTCCACCTGTACAGGCTGGAACATGACAGGTGAAACGAGCGCACTGACACCATGGGAAACTGGGAGCTCGCGCCCCTGGCAGAGGTGAAGTTTGGGAAAACTTACCCACAAAGATTTTTAAAAACCCGAAAAAAAAATTAGGAGCTATGATTATTCCTAACGTGGTTTCTAAATGTGCGACAACAGATATTAAAATATCAGGCAGCAGCTGCGCGTCAGAGTGGTGCCAAATCCATGCGTAAAACCAGGAAAAAGACGCACAAAAAATAATGTGCGTAAAAATGTAAGAATCTGTATATTAGAAGCAAATAGTGTCAACGTGGTCTTTGAGCAGGTCTAGGAGTGGAGAGTCAGGACAACTTACTTGTCATGCTCCTGTGACATCTCTGTCGGTCGAACTGGACTTTCTAGTTGGTTCTGAAAATCCGACCCGTCTTCTTTAAGGTGGAAAACTCCTGGATGAGGGCCGCGGCAACAAACAAGGTGTCCCCTACCGAGAGAACGGGTTTTGTCGGCTTTTCTCGCTTTTTGGGGGCAACGTTGAGAAATCGAGGCCGGTTCTTACCTGTGAGGAGGCCGCGGATTGGATTACAGGTGCCGTGGGAGGCGGGGCCTGTTTGTTGATTAACCCGAGCGCGGCTGTGATTGGCCCGGCTGGTGGCCTATACCTGGAGCTGAGGACAGAGGAAGAACAGGTTAAAAACAAAATATTGATTTGTACTGGGATAATAACAGCGGGATAAATTTCATTTTATTTTCTTTGCAGTTAATTTAATGAGATGTGGAAAAGAATCTTAGATTATATTTATAAAATACTTTCAAATATTTAATAATGTCCCATTAGTGACAATAATCTGATGTATTTGTTGCAAAATAGCAACTTCTGTTGCATCACTCAAGCATATTTTTTATAAATGTTGCAAAATTTGGTAAAAAAAAGTATTTTTGTACTTTCTTAGTCTCATCTGCCTTTTACCATTTGTGTACATTCATTTTATTGTTTGTTTGTGATAAAACATTTAAATTAGTCTGGTTGACACGAATACAGAAATAAATGTGTTGTATCTCTTCTTGATGTTGTAAAAGTTAAATATAATTAAAATATACGTTTTTCTTCTCAGATTTATAAGCATGTGAGTTGGTTTTAATCTAAATACTGTTGTTCTAGACCAGGGGSGTCAAACTCAGTGACACAAGGGGGACAAACATCCAAAATTGATCCAAGCCAAGGACCAATTTCTATTTATTGATGACCTTTTACAATTTATGTTTTATAGCATCAGAACCTAATAAAAAGAAAAATATATAAAAAAAAACACAATTCATATAATGCCTTACTCTGCCAACAACTTTTTAAAATTTATCTTAGTGATACATTTAGTACAATGCAACAAATCAGGTGAAAAAAAAAGAAAACCACCATTTAAAATCTAAATATTTGATGTTATGTTAGGGCCAGATTTAGTGTGTGTTCCAGACATTAAATAATGTGAAAACGACTCTTCCAGTTGTAGATATTTTGTATCAGAACATTAAAAGAAAACGTTCTGCAGGTACTAACATTATTCATTTTTCATCAAAAAGTAACAAAACAGTTATTTTAATRACAGCACAAAGCTGAATGCTGTGAAAAGAAAATGAAGTTGATGTAAAGATTCAGCAGCTTGTAGCAGAACCTCTCAGGTTGTCATGTTTGAGATCATTGTTCTGTTTTATGACCTGGTTTGTTTGAAGTTTTAGATGTTATATCTCATATTTAACTGTTGAAAAATTTGATGTACAGAGAAGTACATTAACAGCAGAGATGTCAAAAGTATTCACAATCATTACTTAAGTAGAAGTATAGAGGGTTTAAAAATACTTTTTTGGAAGTAGAAGTATCAACTCGAGCTTTTTACTCAAGTAAAAGTATAAAAGTACTGGTCTTAAAACTACTTCAAGTATAAAAGTAAAAGTAATGAACACTGTAAAAAAAAAAGGCCATTAAAGATAAAATCTTAGGCTGTGCCACAGGGTTTATAGCATCCACCCCACCCCACACACACACACACACGTGGGACACCACCTCCTCCTCTTCCTGGATCCTGGATCTTTGTTGGTTCATCCCTGTTGGAGGGACACCTGCTTCCACCGGGTCTTGTTTGTGTTTGCACTCAGGACCTGGGATAATTCYGGGAAGCAGGAATACGAGGATGGGTTTGTTTTTGGTGACATTTGGGGGCAATTTTAAGACAAAAGGCCTACCTTTGGGGACAATTGGTGCATTTGGGAACCTAAGTTGAGTCCCCTTTTGGTTTCAATGCCATTGGTGGGTTGGGTTTAGGACCAAAGGTGTGAATTGAGTTTAGGTTAGTTTTAGGGTCAGGTGTGTACTGGGGTGGTTTGTTTTGATGGCTCGTGGTTAGACTATAGAAATGACTGGAAAATGAATGGAAGTCAATGCAAAGTCTCCAAGAGGATAGAAAAAATGTGTGTGTCTGTGTGTGTTGTTTCTGCAAAATAGCTACTATCAAAGTGAGGTCTTTGATGTAAAGGGAGGACATTGTCCKAGTCCTTTTGGCAGCTCTACTGTGCTCTGCTAGTTAGGTTTAGAGGTACGGTGTGTTTTGGTTCAGGTTAGGAATAGACTAGTAATGTTAGTTTTAGGGAAAATGTCTGGATTAGGCATAAATGCAGTTACAGGACAGGAAAATCCATCACATCATTCTCACTTACATCTAGGAATAATTTAGAGTTGCCAGTTAACCTAAGACATGTTTGTGATCTTTGGGAGGAAACAGGAGTACCTGAAGAAAACCCACACGTGCACAGAGAGAACATGCGAACTCTACCCAGAAAGGAAGCTAATATTCTTTCAGAGCTGAAAGAAATCCAGACTAATCTCAAAACATAAATCATGGATCAACTGGACTGATTTAAAAGAAAATGTCTGAGTTTAGAGAAGAAATGGGGAAATTACTTGATGATGTTGTTGCGGACCTGAGAGACAACAGGGTCGAGGAGGACGAGCAGTAAATACCCAGAGAGGTGGAGGAACTCAACACGGACGTTAAGGACACACTGCTCCTTCTGGGTTTCTTCCATTGACGTGGATTTCTCCGGTAAAATTTCAACCAGGCCCATCAGCGAACAGGAGGAGGAGCTGTGAGCGATGACGCTGATTTTCTGCGCTGATTTAGTCTGCCTGTAGTTTAGCACTGACACAGGAGGAAGTGAACATTCAGTCCATGTTAATAAGGCTTCCAAATTAAACTAAACTTGTCTCACAAAACTTGTAGCACTCATTTACAGCCTTCTTGTTCGGCTCGCTACTTCTCTCAGGGGATGGTTGTTTACAGCCATAGGCGTAATTGGCGGGGTGGGGGGTGGGATGGGGGGGTTAATTCAATGAAATGATCCAGTGAATATAACCCAGCCAATAAAATGACGTCACTTGCTCAAACACTATAGAAATTAACAAGTTAAGTACACAGAAGCAACTGTCTTGTTGTCTTTAGGCAACTTTGACCTGATTTAAAAAATTACAATGTCAAATATGTTCGTTTAAGCATGAGTGCTGAAAATGACATGCAGGACTTTAGAGCTGCTTAAAGAGGAAAATACATCTGGACCAGTCCTGTGTTTGTCTGTGTCTCTTTCCTGTCCCAAACCCAGCCGGTCGAGGCAGATGGCTGCCTGTCCTGAGCCTGCTTCTGCTGGAGGTTTCTTCCTGTTAAAGGGGAGTTTTTCCTCTCCACTGCTGCCGGTGTGCTGCTCAGGAGGGGCAACTGTGACGAAGCAAAGATATGGCGCAGTCTGCTGGCTTCTTTAGATGGATGGATGGATGGATGGATGGATGGATGGATGGATGGATGGATGGATGTGTACAGTGCCCTGAGACATCAGTTGTTGTGACTTGGCCCTATCAACGGAATAGAATTGAACTAATTTTTAGATTAATGCTGCCCACCAGAACAAGAGGCTCTTTTATACCAGGTTAGACCAGATCAGGCCTCGGGACAGAAAGACATGTAAAAGGAGACCTAAAAACAAGGCKGAAATCCAGACTGATATAAACAAAATCATCAAGAAGCCTTATTTAGTAAGTAAGTAAGTAAGTAAAGTTTAATTTATATAGTGCCTTWCACAGAAATAAATTCACAAGGTGCTGTACATTCAGTGATGTCATTTAGTGATGAGTTCAGAAATATATCATTTTATAGCCAAACTTATCTTTGTATTTTTAGTCCAGTTTTAATGTTTTTATATTTGATTTATTTAATTTTTGTGTCATATTTGAATATTCTGCACTTTTCTTTTTATTATCAGTTTCTCAGTTTGGTTGTTTGTTTGTGTTTGTTGCCAAATTTCTTTTAGATTTCCTTTGTGTGTATCTCCCACGTGTCTTCATTTTAGACGTTTTTAATTTTTTTAAACTTTTTTTCTGTCTCTGGAGAATGTATACTTTTATAGGTTTTGCAACAAATTCTGAGGTTTTTCTTCAGCCACAGCCTGAGCAGTAATTCGTTTGATTAAAGATGTTTTAGATAAYCTTTCCTCAGTTTCTGTGCTTAAAAGGAGCCAAAAAGTTTCAGTTTTGCCTGTAGTTTAATAAATAATTCAGATCTTTTGGAGTGGTTATGGATTTGTCTTTGAACAGCCTGAGTTTGGATGAAACCTCCAGGATGCTTTTTTTTTTTTGGTTTCCTCCCATATCCTAGAAGGCAGTTTGCTTCTTCCCGCCTCGGTCAGAAACCAGGATGGAAATGAGATGTAAATCCTCCCCCCGCTGCTTGGTTCAGCGTGTGCACACATGTCAGAGCTGCCAGCGGTTGTAACTGTTCTGAGGTCTGTGTGATCGATTCCGGTCCGGACCATCAGCCCAGTCGGAGCTCGCTTCTGTTGGGTAAACAAGGCGACAAAAAATAACAAACCCGAGGTGTGTTTGAAGATCYTTATCGTGTCCTTTGGTTTCTCTGATGTTAACTGAACATCACACATGTGGAGAGGGTTAAACAGGTGTAGGCAGACAGATGTTACAGATGTTTCATCATTGAATTAATCTGGACTCCTGTTCTTACAGGAAGATGTTGTGGAGTCTGAGCTCCAGCAGCTCAGGATGTTTGCAACGTTTTGTTTTTTTGCTGAGGTCGTGGGTTTGATGGTATCAGGCTGTTTCTCAGTGATGACAGTAAAAACAGTCAGGAGGTGCTGAGGGCCGAGCTGACCCGCATGCTGCTCCTCAGACACTTCTACATGACTGCACACACACCCACACACACACACACACACACACTCAGGATCACGTCATCGCACGTTCCAGGTCTGATGAGTTTCTGGGCTTCTTGGAGGAAACATTTTCTGTTTTCTGAATGCATGTTGATGTTTCAGTTCTGAGCTGTAAATATAACCAACCGTTCAGTCAAAGCTGCAGTTTTCTGCACAGTTTAGTCCAGGACTGTTCAACTAAATTGCTCAGGGGGCCACAGTTACTCAAAGCTGGACATCCAGGTGTGATTAGTTGGGTGGGGTGTAGTTTGGCAGTAGGGGAAACACTAAAAGTTGCATTAAGTAAAAGAGCAAGAGTTATCTTTTTACTTTTTAATTAAAATAGCTTTAAAATATTTTCTACATTAAGTAAAAAAACAATAACAAAAAAAAATCAAATGTAATGTTTTACGGGGAGGGACCTGGAGGCCGGAAATGAAGTCACCCGCGGCCAGATGTGGCCTGCCAGCCACAAGTTGGATAGCCCTAACAAAGGCTGTGAGCTACACTTTAGTGTTTTTAATATTGAAGCTTAGCCCCTAAATATTACGTTTAATCAATTAATTGTTTATTTAACTGCAAATCAAAGGACACATCACCAAAAATGTGTTTTAAAATCACCACCGATGCAAGTTCTTTAAGTAAAATAAGATCTTTTGATTTTTCTTTAGGTCTCACAGGTTGGACAATATCTGGATCACTGAACTCCAGTCGAAAATGAGGTAATTTTTTTCATCTCAGACTGATATAAATCCAGCCTCCTCAGTGGAAAAACTACAAACTATTACATAAACTCTTCAACAAATTCTATAAAATTCCGTTTAGAATTAAAATCATAATAAAGAAGTTATTAAAAAGTGATGTTTGATTCTGCAGGATGCCACAGTCTGCAGCTTGTTTTGTTTTTTGTGACCTCGCTTATTTGCTGCATCTCAGCAACAAATTTGAAGATAAGATTTTTTTTGTACAGAAAGTTTGCAAATATAAATCTGATCCTTTCACTGATATCCTAAAACCTTCCCATCTGTCTTCTGTCTTGATATAAATTTCAACTTTCAGTCTTGTTTTTGGTCTGATTAGGCAGTAAGTTTCCCTGATTTGATGCTGAGAAACAAAATCTCACATCATGAACCTGCCYCTGCCGTGCTTCACTGCAGCGATGTTCGCAAACTAAAGACTGCAGAGGGAAAATCTTTAAACTCATCTATACTCGTTGAATTTAAAGCAGGATGGAGCCACAAAATCTAACAAATAATTCAAATGTTGTTATTTATCATGTGAAAAAGTTAAAAAAAACTAAAAAAAAAAAACAGTATCAGTCTTCAAAATCTCAAACATTTGAGAGAAAACCTCACTCTGCACAATAATCTTTTATTTTGAGGATGAATGTTTGGTTATTTTTCTCTCCTCCTTCTATCTTTTTCCATACCTGTTTGAACTTTACCATCAAGCAGAAGTTTGAGGCCTTAACAGGCAGCAGGTTGTTGGAGGAATGCTGATAAACAGAATCACTGACATTCCGGCGCATCATGGACATTTCAGAATGCTATTTAAAGACTCGCAACCATGGGATTTTTTTTGTCATCTGCTCTAAGAGACACACATTTAGTAAGCAAAACAGAGCTTCTCAGAAAAAGTCAAATTTTCCAGAAAGTCAGAGAGAAAAATGCACTAAATATGTTTAATTTGGGTTATTTATTACGTTTTAACTCTAAAATACAATTTTTAATGTCATGTTCTGCACTAATTAAAAAGAATATAAGACATAAATTTATTTCTTCTGCTGTCAAAGCCTTTTGTATCTTCACTTTACAACATCCACTCAGACAACAGAGCCCTCGTTTTGTTTAACGGACACTTTGCGTGAAACCACAATGATGGCAGTCTTGTGACTTACAGGTACTTTCAGAAARGTAAAGACAACAGTGTGTGAGCCGACGCACCTCACATGAGGGCCAAACGAAGACAATCGCGGATGGGACTGCTTGGCTGACTTCAGCGACTGAAGGCGGTTATTGTTGAAGGCGTGAGAGACGCCCAAACAAGCTCTGCAACTTGTCACCTGCTTGAGCCGCCCCCATCTGCCCGGTCCAGTTCTGCTTCAGTCTGAGAGCTCAGCAGCAATCACAGCTCGTCACTCTTCGCCGCAAAGATTAGCTCAACTAAACGTCGTTCAAATATCAGAAAGTTCAATGCATATTCAGAATGGCATCTTAGAGTGATATTTCTGATCTTTTGAAACAGGGTTTATTTAGAAAATTTAAACCTCTTGCTCATGTTGGCCCCTTTGTGTTATTTCTGTTCTTTTAAAAGTTGTTCAAGACACATAAAAACATCTAAAAAGTATATTTATTACATTTTTCACTTAAGCACAGTTTTGTTAGCGATGCAATGCATTCTGTGGATGATGTGTTATGGTCGAGACTAAAACTCAAAGGGTTAAGTTTAAAAAGCTATGATGTGACACAATAAAGTTCTATTTTGTATAAATGTTCTGCACAATATATGGGTTGAAATGATCAAACATGATGTTTGGTAAATATTATAAAGTAAACATTTAGCTCTGAAGCTAATGCCATGTGTTTAACTATGGCATTAGCTCCCAAGCTAATATCATTAGCTCAAAAGCTTGCGCCATAAAAACACCAGTTATTTATATATTAGCTCAGAAGCTAAGGCTATATTTCACAAGATAGGCCAAAACAAAGGCTGTTCAACTATGCTCCAGGGACCACAATTACCTAATGCCCACACCTCAGGGGTTGGACATGGGGGGGTGGGGGTTGTGGTGATTACGTTGCCCCAGATAATCAGGGGAAACACTGTATTTTGTATAAGACCAAGTATTATCTTGTAAAAAAAAWTATACGTAAAAATGTACAGTTGATTTAAAATCTAGGTTTATATTTGCAGGCCGATGGAAATACCTTCTGAGCTAATATTATGTTAGCTAATAAGGTGGTCCGAGGGTCGCAAGTAGCTCTGGCCTATTAGCTCAGAAGCTAATGTCATATATCACCATTAGCTCTACCATATTTAAGAGSTGAATGTCAGACATTGACAAAATAGTGTTCAAAATTAATAGAGCTCGTACTGCTTTTTTAGTCATGTTTTTACATTTGAAGTAAATGTTTATCAGATTTGTGATGTTACTTACAATTATAGTTCACACCTATTTTTGGCTGAACAGTTTGAACTCAAACTATAGTTGTCAACAAAACAATGTAGGTAAACAATGATCTTATTATGGCTGTTTGTTCATGGTTTGAGTGCATTTTTAAATGCCCGATGTGAAAGAAAACCAATCAGMGTGACATGAACAAAACTCATGTCACCTTCATGTCGCTGAGCACGTATTCGGGCTCGTCCGSTCCCACACAGAATCAGCGAGGAGGAATCCGTCCTGATCAAACCTGAAAGACGTCTTTAGGAGGAAGCAGGAAACCYAGCTAACCTGTTCGTGAAAATCTTCTTCAGTCATCTTGAATCAACTTTTTCTTTTGACTCATTTAAAGGTTTTGCTATCTGCGCCTCAACGGTCAAGTTGATACAAAGACATCTCGTTGGACCAATAAACTTTAAGCAATCCTGTGTATTTTCAGAGACGCTGAAGCTGAAGGAAAATTGAGTCATTCTGGTTGTGATGAGGCAATACTTCAAAGTGACATCAGACCTGAGTTCAAACAAAACCTGATTTTTATTTTTGTTATGTGTAAGTTCTGTTGTTCTGGATGAATCAAATCAGCAGRGGGCACCGTTCTGCTAATCCACTYACAGCAAAGCAAACGTTTTGTTTAGTGGATTAACATTTTTGCTATCTTTGGAAAATGTGAGCGGACCGTCCACTAACCATTTAGTTTACTCGCAGATTCAATTGCCTGTSGTTTTAACTGTTTGGTGGATATAGAAATCGCTTCTTTATTAGCTTTTAGCAAAGATTCTTACATTTCTGTGGATACCACACGTCTATGTTTAAAAGACAGACCTTCGTTTAGCGGTTTAACGTTTGTGTTAGCGGATTGGTAGTTAGCAAAGTTAAGGTTTTGGTTAGTCGTGCCTGCCACTGAAAAAAAACATGTATTGATCAGAATCTTTTATGCATTGTTTAAATAATAAATTTCAAGAGAACATATATTTATTTACTATGGTTTGGGTCTGAAGTAGCTAACTAAGAACAAGATCAGCCCGCAGCCCTTTCGTTCCAGAGTTGGGAAATTAAATGTCGTGATATTGGCAGCTATCTTCATTGGGTTTGACTCCGGAAGTTACAGATCCATGTCCAACAATTACTTTTTGAGTTTTATTAAAATCCGTCCAGTAAGATATCCTGTTAACAGACAAACAGATGATGTCAGCAGTTGATGCTGAAATTTAAAGCGACTCTCGGGTAGACTGCCACACTTTGAACATTTGTAAAAATTACTGAATTAAGTTTCTGTTTTCTAAGTTTATTTAGCTGCAGCAACTACTTTGGATTGGATTGACTTGATTGATTGATGTTCATCCAGTCATTACATATAGAACATATAATRAAAATCTGTCTACTGGTTTAGGTGATGTTTCGCTAACAGACAAAACGAGCTGATGCTAACATTTTAGTCAAAGATGTAGTGTGGTGTGTAGCGTTTGGAGCAGAGGAGTCCAAWCCTGGTCCTCGAGGGCCGCCATCCTGCATGTTTTGTTTCTCCACTCCAACACATCTGATTCAGTGACAGYATTACCTRTTCAAGTTCTGCAGAAGCCTATTTATCACCCATTCACTCAAACGACGCTTCAAATGACTATTTTATTTAGATTTGTTTTCTTTGACATTTTAAAATGACGTGTTTTGTTTTCATATTTTCAATTCATGATTGGAATAAATAACTAAACAACAAATAAACCAGGTGTGAGCAGAGAAACTTCTAAATAAAACCAGAACAGTGGCCCTCTAGGCCCGTTGGACCCCTCTGACTTGATGATGAGGATGACCATCAGCTACTTCTACACTAAAAATGTGCTTTTTGTTGCAGCCATCTTGAATCCTGTTGAGCSTAAACATTGTAAATCCAACGATTGTTTCCCTAAGAGGTTTGTTAAAATCCATTTCATGTTTGGGGAGAAGTTTTTCTAACACAAAACACAACTTTTTGCCTTTCAGTGGCAGGCAATAAGCAAAGAAATCTGGCTTGAATGAGTTTGGGTGTAAAATGGATAATTTATTCAAATGTCTCTGACATCCGTAACAAGTCTCTTTGGAGATCCCGTCAGCAGGATCTCTCCAGACATGTACGTACCTGCAGGAGTTTCTGTTGTTTTCAGGCCAACCGTTCCTTGGTGTTTACTGTTTTACGGCTTTTTGTGTTTACCACCTGAGAAAGCACACGTGCTCAGATCGATATGTCTGAGAAATCAACAGTGTARTTCACCAGGGAAGCTGTGATTTATTGTGAGCGAGCGAGCCAGGAGGGTTTTCTTTGTGTTGTCTTGAACTGCAGAAAGGCAGAAGCCGAGGCAGCCGGGAGAAGTCATGCCCAGACAGAGAGCAGCAGAGGGAGTTTCACTTGAACGGAGGCCAAAGCCACGAGCCTGAGGGGCCTGAGACCCAACGACGACAGTCAGGAGACTCCTCCACACGGGACTAAAGATAAAAGTTACATTAGCGACACTGTCGATGACTTAATAACATAAAATCTAAACACAACCTGACACAGAGCAGACTGCAAGCTGTACGTCAAGACCACTAAAAAGTAAAACTTGGTAATAAAACTGTTTTTTTTAAATTACAGAACCATAATTTCTTACTTTTGTTAAAACTATATCACACTTATAAAAAAAACTATATCATACTGTATTTATAAGCATTTATGACATTTCCAAAAAGCCTCAATAAACCGTGAAAGAATATTTTTCGACCAAACTGATTAAATTAGGTGAAATAGCTCACTAATTAAATGGTAACACTTACTTTTTAGTATTTTAGCATTCAGAAAACCAGAAATCATTTTTATTTTACTTAATAAAACTAAGATTTTTTGCAACTTTCTCCGGCCTCAGGTGCAGTCATCTGTGTTGATTCGTATCTCGAGGTTTATTTAAGTGTGGGCTGTGGAGGAGGAAAAAAAGTGCTGCTCGAGCTGCACTCGTGTGTTTTGTTAAACTGGACCAGTTCAACCAGCAGCACCTCTGCTCTTAGTCCATCTCAGGGCGGAGCAGAGAAATCACAGCAGTTGACAAGCTGGATTAGGCCTAACCGTCACCTGTGGTTTTTGTTTGTTTGTGAGTGTGTGTAGTTTCACTTTGTGTGTGGCTGGATCCACACAAACACAAGCACGCACACACAGAGCAACACAGTTTAGTTTATTTTGCTTTACTTATTCTACAAGCTCTTAAATTTACTCACTTTGTTTCAGTGAACGTTGTTAATCCAGTTCTAAAGGTGGAGTTCACACATTTCATTTGTTTATACTCTAATATCTCCTCAAAGACAGTTTTTTAGCAGAAACATGAATCCATCAAATGACAAATCCTTAAGAGATGGTGATTTAATGAGATTATAAAACATACAAAAATCAGGTGATCTCTGCTGCTGTGAAGTTTTTTTTATTTATTTTAATGACAAAGAACAAAGGAGTTTGAGAACAAAAACAATTTAACCCAGACAAWATGCACTTTTTTTTCTGATTTATTTCTTAAAAAAAAAACTTTAACTGTAACAATCAGTGTCAGCAGCAGTGTGACCATGGAGCCACAAGAGGGAAGCAGATACAAAAAAACAAACTTCTCTTCTGGTGTTCTCTTTGAACAAATCACTCCTTTTTTAATTTTATATGGCTTTGATTTTAAAATTCAAGGTCAGATCTGGATGATTTTATTAGTCAAAACTGTCTAATTGACATTAGGAGGTTTTATATAAAAAAGTAGAAAAAGATTTTTTTTGTTGCCCAGACCTGTGCTCTTTAACAAAATATTAAAAAACTATACAAAAAAAAAAAAATAGAACATTTGGTGAAAATATTGGGTTTTTATATATATCGGATTGGTTTCTGCAGAGTTTAAAGTGGACATATCAAGCTTTTAAATCCCTTTTTTTCACATTTAAATCATTCAGTTGGGGTCTGCATAAAGTGGAACTGGAACTCTTTGGTCTGACTTCATCCTTAATGTAACTCCACAAGCCCCCTCCTTCACCCCTTTCGGACYTGTGTCTCAGATCAACTCATTTTGAGGCTGTTTCTTTAAATCCAAAGGAGACGCTTCACGCCCCACCGCCTCCAGCTTTCAGACCAGTTCATTATAGTTTGATATCAGGGTATACAACTATATAGTAGCATAGATATTTTTAATTTACAAACTGATTACAAGATGTCAACAAGAGAAGACTCGTCCATCCAGTCCTACATGCTGGAGCCAGAGACAATATTGTAGTTGGTAAGTCCAGTTTTGGCAGTTCAGTCGCAAATAATTTGATGCAATAGTTCAGAAAACGTCAGAAAATAAGAGAAAACTGAGGGAGTTAAAAAAAAACCATGACCCAAACAGAACATAGATATCTTTGCAACACCAGGAGAAACTAAATTCAAATTTTTCACAATCATAGATACTCCCAGTGTGCAACAAAATCCATTTAAGTGTAAAAAAGTAGATTTTGCCTGATATGTCCATTTAATTTGAGTGTTTTATAAAGTTTTGCTTTTATTGAAAGTTAAGAAGACTTTTGCATAGTTGTGTTCTCCCAAAAAAGTAGGTGTGGTATTCATTACACCAATTCTGTACCTTTCAGAGGGCTTCCTTTTACAATAACTAGTTGAACGACTCGTCGTGTCAGAGTTGATGAAGGTCTTTACAGCTGATGTAGAAGCCCCGCTCTCCATCCAGTCACTGTCATCAGATGTTGATCCAGAGTCTGACGAGTCACTCAGCRGAGAGTCTGACGAGTCACTCAGCTGAGAGTCTGACGAGTCACTCAGCTGAGAGTCWGACTCCTCATCTTCATCCAGATCCTCAAACTCAGAAGAGAAGGAATCCAACCCGTCTGGATCCCAGATGATTTCTATTTCTGTAAAGTCCTCTTCGTCTGCTGACGCTTTCATTGGATCAGCTGATGTGCTGGGTAGAAATTCTCTGTCTTCCACTGTGTGCATATAAAGCTGTGGGAACGGTTTATCTTCATCATCCTCACTCTTRAAAGGATGTGCAGTGAAGTCAAACCCATTGGCCTCAGTCGTTAATGTCCTGTTGAGCTGCTCTGCCTCCAGACTGCTCCAGTCCTCTTCTTCCTTCTTGATGTGGACTGTCCCTGGGTCCTGCTGGTCCACATCAGGCCTCTGCTCTTCTTCTTTAATCCGCACCAGCTGCTGAACATCTGGGGGAAACATAATGACATTATGCCATGACTTCTAATGATTTCAAGACTTTTTAGCTAATTATAGTTACTAGCAATTAACTATAATAAATGCTAAAATGCAGTGTCCTTCAAACAGGTTAGCCGAACCCCCGCCCCCTGCAATCCAGGATCATGTAATACGGCTTACTTTTATCCTAGTTGTTTAAAGGATCAATCTTATCCTGGTCCAACGTTTCAAGATGACCAAATCTGGATAATGAGAGCTCTAAACTGGACTGTATATAACAAGGCTAGGAGAAGAAAAAAAAAACGGTAGAACTGCCAGCATGAGGTCACTCAAAGCATATTAACTTGAAGAAACATAAACAGAAAATACAAACCCACTATTTGTTTAATTATTATCTTATGACCAATCATAAAATGTCTGCTTCAAAAAAAGAAGCAAAATATAATGTTTCATGTTTTAAATATTAAACTCAATTTTTAAACTTAAAATAACAATCTTGAAATGTCCTGATGAGTCTTAAAAACCCAGGTAGAAAAATCAAAAATAGTTTAGTAGGTGTTCTGGACAGTTTCTTCTTTAATGAGACAAAACGTTTCATCAAAGAAATAAACTGTACTAAAGACCTACTAAACTTTTTTTGATCAAACTTAAACAAACAAACAATTACAAAAGGAAAAAAAACATGATTTCCACCAAATACAAGATAACTGTGCTGCGGTCTCTTTATTTTGACAGAGCTGCTTGTGTTTGATGACATGTAACTCACACGTTGTTGCTTCTGGTTGGTTGCAGGAAGAATCTCCTAGATTGTGGCAGGTTGAACCTTTAATAAATGCAGTGGTCTTTGTCCTGATGCATCTCAGTAATCCAGGTAAAAAATCAAAACGAAAAAAATTGTATAGGTTTTCTGGACGGGTTCTTCTCTAATGAAACGTTTAGTCTCTCTTCCAAGAGACTTCTTCAT
>NW_013952404.1:7799007-7802492 GCF_001266775.1 Austrofundulus limnaeus | reverse complement strand
CTTTTCCACTTCCTCCATGTACAGGTTTGCAACAATAGGAGAAACTGGGAATCCCATGGCACACCCATGTTTCTGCCTATAAAATGCAGTGGTCTTTGGTACAGCGAGGCCCAGCTTCTCATCTGTCGGGTAGCGTGCTGTTTTGCTGCGGGAGGTTGTTCTCTCTTTTCTCTGTTTCGCACATCCAAGATGTAATGTAGGAACGTAGTCCACACAGTTTGGATCATTAATTGCAATACCAGACAAAAAAAATGCCAATTACACACTTTACTGTTTGTCATCCTGGCGGCGAAGCGCATTGAGCCACAGCTCTCTTCTCTTAGTAGCTTTGCTCGATTTTCCTAAAAGAATTTGGTAAAAAGAACAAGGTTCTCCGCTGTCTTTTACTCGCTCACGTTGCCTCGAGCAATTATACACACTACAAAAGTCATGCTTCCCCATTGCTATGGCTGGAAGTACTACACTCAACTCGATTGACGGCTTATCCAAAATCCGATTACCTTTGAACAACTGGATCCGGTGTCTCTTTTTCTCCAGTGTTTTTGTCGTAGCCACAGCTGGATGTGGGTTTTCCTTCGTCGGCTTTTTGTCAACAAAGTGAAATGAGCAAACACACAGTTTTGGGTGGTCTCTTCAAGCTCTGATTTTTCAGCCACATTCTTTTGAGTCTCTGTCTGTAAGCATACGATAGAAACTATACCGCTTTTCACAGGAACACTCTTTTTTTGTTTTGGGTCCGTGTTGAAAACATCAGTTGTACCCACAGGTTTAGTTTGGTCTGGTTGTTCGTGCAGCCGCGAACAGCACAACACGTACCTGAACTCCGCAAGGCCATCTTGGGTCCACTTGGTTGTTAAATGAATGTCAAAAAAACAAAATAAAAATAAAATCTTTTATCTGTGAAACCGAATAAAAACTACTTTCAAATAAACCGCGGTTCATGCTCCGCTGCTAACTACTACTTCCGGTCTCACAAGTGAGTTTCTTCTTCTGTTGAAGTTTAATGGTGGTTGGCAAACAACGTTTAAGCGCATTACCGCCACCTTCCGGAATGGAGTATGGACGAAGACTCTCTTAAAAAAAACACTAAATCCTAACAAATAAACCTGTTTTTGTTTTTTTTAGAAAACTAACTACAGCCTTGAAAACAATTTCTGAAAAACTTCCATTCAATATCTAAGTTGCAATATTTTGCCTGTGTAGGGTTCTTGTATCAACAGCCACCTATTTTCATGCATAGTTGTGGTCTCCCATAAAATTTGGAACTTTTCTCTTTAATTTTCTACACCAGGGCCTCTTAGCAGTCTTCCTGCTAACATCCTCTTCAATAACAAAACAAGTGGAAGATGTTCTTCCTGAACGACCCGTCACGTCTCTCTGAGGAGACTGATTGGTACCAAATTGTTCACGGTGATCTGAAAAYGTAACAGAGTTGATTATGGTGTTTACACCCGATGCAGAAGCCCTGCTCTCCATCCAGCCACTGTCACTGCCTGCAGATGTTGATCCAGAGTCTGATGAGATACTCAGCTGAGCGTCAGCTTCCTCATCTTCATCCTCATCATCAACCTCACTAATGGAAGTTTCAGAAGAGCAGGAATCTGTGTCGTCTGGATTCCAAGTGATTTCTATTTCTGCACAGTTCTCTCCACCTGTTGATGCTTTCATTGGATCAGCTGATGTGCGGGTTAAGAGTTCTCCATCTTCCACTTGGCACACATAAAGCTGTGGGAACGGCTTATCTTCATCATCCTCACTCTTCAAAGGATTTGAGGTGAAACCAAACCCATTGACCTCAGTCGGTATTGTGCTGTTGAGATGCTCTGCCTCCAGACTGCTCCAGTCGTCCTCCTCTTCCTCCTTGATGTGGACTGGCTCTGGGTCCTGCTGGTCCACATCGGGCCTCTGCTCTTCCAGCACATCCTCTATAGTCAGCACCAGCTGCTGAACATCTGGAGGGAACACAAACATTTGTTATGACTTCTAATGATTTCAAGACGTTTTAGCTGGTTGAATAATAACCTTTTTTAACAGGTAAACTTCWAGTTGCAGCCAATTGCAAAGAGATTTTAAAATGAACCGTATAACAAGCCTGGTTTCTCCTTTCTTATTTTTTTTGCTGTGAGGTCCATTTCTGAGCAGATGCCTGTGATGCTTCTTCCATTGAAGATGCTCAGGAAATACTGTGGGAGCGGCTTCGCAGTGTGTGATCGCAAAGTTGTCGTCCCTTGGGTGTACACCTGAAAATAATAAAACATAAAATGAAATGATTTTATAGTTATATGCTAGTTTTTCCATTATGTAATAATGTCAGATGGTTAGAACTGAGGTGTGTTAATAGCTTTAAGTACGTATATATTGGCATATTTATATATGTAAATAAAAACATTGTATATATATACAGATATGCACTCATATTAAAGTTGTTGAAAGAGAAACTGATTTAGTGCACAGCTTAGGTATTGTAACTAATATTTCCCATTATTTATCTCTCATAAAGTCGCTACTCAGAAAATGTTCGCTGCATACCCGGTGATGCTTTGTTGGAGAAAACTTGTCTCTGTTGATGTTGGTTAACCATCTTCTCAACAGGTCAGGGTTGTCTAATGGAAACCTAAAAACAGTGAATTAGATAAGATTATTTTACACTTTAAATATTACAACAGACAGAGGCAACAGCAGCTTGTAATATTTTTGCCAAATTGTAGCATGATTTAGCAGTGCTACACTCTGTGTTTGCTACAGAAGCTAATATCTACTTGGCAGTCCATTATTATTCTGGCTTTAAAAGCTAATTTTATTTTAAACTGGTACATTAATGGCTTCAGTTCTGGTCAGATCACATCCATATTTAGGTAAATGAGATTAAATATGCTTACTTGTGAAATGAGACACGTTTTCCTCTTTTTCTTCTGTTGGTACAGCCATAGCACACACAACTTTCTGGCATTTCATTTTTTTTTTACATTTTTATGATAATAGCTTACATACACTCTAATATATTAATACTATTTTGGTTAATATTATCATTAATAGCTATTAAATATTTTGTCATAATCAGCCTTTATTTTCATTGTACTATTTTGCCAATATTTACACTACAAACAGAAACCTGCCCTGTCTGGTTATGGCTGCTGCTGCTGCAGATCACAGCGTCACGTGACGAAGGCGCAGTTTCGAGTGCGCATGTGCAAAGTCCACCTAACACTTCCGGGTCTTAGCATCCCACATACTAGAGACKCCTTTGTACGGCTTTTTAAAAAAATATTAAGTTGTTGCAACAAACCCGTCGTTATATGTTCTGGAATGTACGTCTGCACTATTGTACTTTTGTTAAGGATGATTAAACAAACTATTAACAGACTAATTTAAATTGTTACATGTGTGAAAGGTTTGCAGGTCAAAATTTAAAACAAAAACCTCACATGAAGTTAGGTTAGTGCTTGGAGTAAGTTGTTTTTAATAGGGGCAGATATATATATATA
>NW_013952404.1:7793617-7798541 GCF_001266775.1 Austrofundulus limnaeus | reverse complement strand
TCTTATCTGTTTTAATGTCCTGATTTATTTGCTACTGTTGTTTTTTTATCTTATTATCCTTTATCTTAATATTTATTTATTTATTTTTACCTCTTATTCTATCTTTTTTAATGCTCTGATTTATTTGCACTACGTTAGCTGCAAAAAATTATTTCATTGTTCATTATCTGTGGACCACAATGTTCTTTTCTGTGCAACGATGACAATAAAGATTTATCTTATCTTARTGATTAAAACAAARGRATAATTAATATATTGTAGCAGTGTGTACACGTTTCCAAGTGTTGGTTGACTTAATCATTAGTGTCCGATGTGAGAATGTTCTGTGGAAACAAACAGTTAATAAAAACACATAAGCGCAGTGAATAACATATGGGACTTTGATTTGAAATTTGTCATCTGGTAGAAATTTTGTCTGTGATGTGGAGATGATCAGATCTCAGTCTGATTTAAGAATAGTCTGTGGAAACAGTTTCAAAATGGCATAAAAAAGTAAAACTAGGGAWATGTTTTTGTGATTCTTTTGGGTTTTATTTTGAAATTTCATATTGTTGGGCCGTARAAAAAGTGGAATGGATATTTTGTAAGTAAAGATTTTCAGTTTTGTTGCCCAYATTGACCTGTACTCATAAAAAACTATACAGAATCAAAAAGAATGTATATATTTGGTGATGATTATATTGAGTTTTTATATATTTGGTTGGTCCCTGCACAGAATACTAACCAAATAACTAACCAAACAGATGTAGTTACAAAATTTTCCAAACAATTATAAAAGTTTTATTAAACCAGGAACTGCTGGCTGAACCTTGTCAGTAGTGTAATCCGAGAAAATACAAATTTTAAATGCGAAAAATAAAGACACCGCAAAAATATACACGCCACTTGTACAATAATGTAAATYCAACAAACAAAACAAGGGCTGCACTTTTCTAATCAAAAAACCCTGAATATGTGCACCTTTAATTAGGTTCATGTTTAAAGAGTTCTACATGTTAGGTGTAAATTCAAACTGTAAGACTCTCTCCACCTCACCTGCTCCATCCAGTCTCTATGTCACGCASCCAGCTGCAGCCAATCAGCGTCAGAGCTTCGCTTCACCGTATCAATCATCTCACAGGGATCCAGGTCTGAAGGCTCACCACCCAAGGATCAGGCTGCTCTCCTGACGCGTTCAACCCACCTCCACCCATTCTCCGCCTTCATCTCAGACTCTGCCTGGCTACCAGTGTCCGAGCCCCGGTGGGGTAGACGTTATTCCTGAATCCTCAGCTGAGTGCTAGCTCACAGTAGTTCGCAGCACTCAAGTCTTCTCGAGCGCCAAAGAACTTTCTCATATCAATAAATCTGTTTAACTGCCGCCTTTCTGTGTGTGTGTGTGAGTCTTTCCAGGTTGAATTTCCTTTTATTGAGGGTTGAGCTGTCATTTTCTCCTGGGTTTGAACGACGTTCTCTCTGAGAGTCTGGAAAAAGATTCACGTCTCACATAGTTGTGGTCTCCCCTAAACGTAGGAACAACGGGGTCCTCATCCTCTTCGTCATCAGCCTCGCTGACGGACGTTTCAGAAGGGCAGGAATCCGTTTCGTCTGGATCCCAGGTGATTTCTATTTCTGTAAAGTCCTCTCCACCTGCTGACACTTTGATTGGATCAGCTGGTGTGCTGGTTCGCGGTTCTCCGTCTTCCACTTGGCACACATAAAGCTGTGGGAACGGTTTATCTTCATCGTCCTCACTCTTCAAAGGATTTGAGGTGAAACCAAACTTATTGATCTCWGTCGTTATTGTSCTGTTGAGCTGCTCTGCCTCCAGACTGCTCCAGTCCTCCTCCTCTTCCTTCTTGATATAGACTGGCTCTGGGTCCTGCTGGTCCACATCGGGCCTCTGCTCCTCTTTAGTCTGCACCAGCTGCTGAACATCTGGCTCAAACGCAGACATTATTATGTTCGTATTATAATGTCATCATAATAAGAATTTCAATGATGTCAAGACTTTTTAGCTAGTTGAATAACGACTTCATAATAATTAATATTTTTTTGACAAACTGCGGTCGCTTATAATAGTTGCTGAAAGAGAATCTGAACTGCATAATATAAATAATTTAATTTTTTTTTTACCTCTCATGTAGTCGCCCCTCTGAAAATGTTCGCTGCATTCCTGGTGATGATTTGTAGGATGAAACTTCTCTCTGTTTATGTTGGCTGAACGTCTCAATATGTCTGGTTTGTCAAACAAAAACCTAAAAAAAAAAAGTTAAATACATATTATTTCTACACAGTAAAAATGTCAAAACTCAGAGGCAACGTCCGCTTGTAATGTTTAATAAACTGTAACATGATTCAGCAGAGTGCTACACTCTGTGTGCTATAATAATTAACATGCATCAGATTTAAAAGCTAATTTTAACTTTAAACAGTTACATTAGCTTTAATCCTGGTCYGGTTAGGGTTAAGACAACTAAACTATTCTGCTCATTGCCTATATTTGTTGAGAAGTTTAGATGGCATCCAAAAACTGCTCACAGACGACAAAACAACTGTTTAATAGACGACTTTGTAGCTTTCTGCACCCACTGCATCATAGTCAGGGATTATTTGATACTGCTGACCTAATAATTGGATTTAATTTGTTTTTCATAAAGTTATCAATGTTTTTGTCAACCCACGGCTGAGGAACGACTGGACCAGGTGAAATGATGGAGCGMCTGTGCTTTAAAGGACTTTTTGCGGGACTATAAAAGGCCTGAGCTCACAGCAGAACTCGATCATGTGTTGAAGATTTTGGAACAGGCAKCTAACCCAACAACAAATACCTGCAGTAAGAACTCCAGTCCACTCTAAACTTCATRAGGACTTWAGAAGAKGTACCRGTGAGGAGCCTAATCAGTCTGTTCKTTTTCAATAGTTCTGCAACTTTTACCCAYATTTATTTACTTTTTTTTTTTGTTCTAGTCTCACAATTTGCTGTTCCTGTTACAAGGATAATCAGAAAGTAAAGCACCAACACAGCAGACATGATGSCACACTCTGTGTGCTCCTCAGCACCTTGAGGATATTTTGTGTGGGATTTGCCTGCCTTTCTTCTGGAGCTTTTCTCACAGAAGTCCTCRTCATGTGCCCCAGATGGAGGGTGGGCACCGGGTTCTCTGAAGACGGCTCGCCATCGACGAAGTGCTTTGAACACACACGGGCATCTTCCTTTGGGTCCCAGTCTTTGTTGGATAATCTGTTAATCCTTTTTATTGCCCACACCCACCTCTGCCGCAGTGCAGGGTTTTTTCTTTGGGTGGGAAAGGGAAAGAGTGTAAATGGCGGCTGACAGTCACATCTGCTTGTTCCGAGCTTGCACCGGTGCTTCTGGCACTCACTGGATTTCCACCGTTGCAGGCTGTAAGTGCTGTTCCCACAGTTCYTAGCTGCACATATTCTCGGCATAGTGTTTCTGAAATATAAAGAGCAATTCTAAATTAATGGTAAAAATGTAATTTTGGACTTTTTTTATATTATCGTGATACTGATGCACATCATTTTAAGCCAATACTGTTTTCATTCCTGTTTAGTTTGATCCTGTTTAAGCCAGTTCGATCCCCATTATGTCCTTAACAAAACYRTTGACCCACCTTGCCTGCTGGTGCATGCCAGTATGCCTGTGGCTACAATGTAGCTTACCACCATCAGGTAGAGTTTGCATGTTCTCTCTGTGCATGCATGGGTTTTCTCTGAGCATGGAGGAAAAAAAAAACAAAAACATGAATGTTAGGCTAAACGGCTGCTCTAAATTGTCCCTAGGTGCAATATTTGATTATTTCAGGAAATTCATACCACCAGTATCTGTCACTACAAGATCCAGCAGTTGGTTGGAAAATCTGCTCATTTTTTAACAAATAATTATCATGGAAATGAAAAGAAAAAAACTGCCAAACGATGCTCAAAAATCAGATTTATATCTCAGAAATATGCATGACAAATCTCAATCTTAAAAGACAGTTCAACAGTTTAAAGGCGTATTGTTACCTATTGAATGATAATGGTGTTTGCAGCGAAAGCTCCCGATTGACTTATGACCCGGAAGTGTTGGGGGAGGGGGGGGGGGTCCGCAGTTTGCGCATGCGTAATCGTAATATTCAATTAAGCAACTCTTTAGCCTTGCTAGCTAATAGTTGTCGTTTTCRACAGTGAATCACAAAGTTACCTGACCAGTTTACACCACTTCTGTCAGGAATAATTATCCTTAATCACTAATAAATTTGCTGCAGTGTCACCTTGTAGCCACAAGAGGGCAGCACATAATAAAATAGACCAAARAGGCTCCACTTGTGCTCTTTTATCAGTCCTGTCATCAAATCATCATCTTATCATCAAAGATTCCTTCACTTCTGCTTTGTCTGCAGGTAATAGATGCTAGTTTCATACACAGACACCCATTTACTTTACAACATACAAAATAACTTSATATCTATCCATCAATTAAAGCAAACACTTGTAATCAGTTCTTTAATTGGCTAAAATGTTCACAGGTTGGTTTTAAAAGTCCAAATACTCGTTTTAAAAGTGAGGCCAATAAATTTTGCATTTGTTCATTGGTAGGTTATATTAAATTACTGTGGTGTATTAATTCCATATACACTCCTGATCAAAATCTTAACACCAGTCAAAAAAGTGCAAGAATTTGCATTTTGCACTGTTGGATCTTAAGAAGGTTCTAAGTAGAGCTTCACAAAGTTAAAAGAAGAAATCAGTACAAGAGACAAGAACTTTTGAGCAGGGAATTTTCTGAAAACTGCATTTACACTCAAACATGATTTTTTCAACTGATCAAAAGTTTAAGACCATAGCTCAAAAAAAAACCCCAAAAAACCTGAAAACCCCCCAAAACAGAAATTAAAGTGTCAAAAAAAGGACTCAATAATGAGTAGCTCCACCATTC
>NW_013952404.1:7782928-7792970 GCF_001266775.1 Austrofundulus limnaeus | reverse complement strand
TGACTGGTCTTAAGATTTTGATCAGGAGTGTATATTATTCTGTGTTTTTGGATTTTTTTAAAAAGCTATTTGATCAAATTGGGTGAGTCTTACATCAAATGAATCAGGGTTGTAACACATTAAAAAATGGAGTGTAATTAGTAGCATCCAAATATACAGTGACCATTCTTTGTTGTGTTCATAGTTTTCCTCTTTTTATCATGGTACACGATTGTCTTTTATAATTCAAGATGAGCTGTTTGGATTAATTTACAAGGTGTGAAATTATCCCACTGAGCCATTATGTGGGTAAAATTTATCACTACAGTACAAAACACACAAAAAAGGACAGAAAAGGTTTGTTCAAACTCATATATTATTTATTACAATTAAATATTTTTCTTATGTTACACAAGTTCATTTGAAACCATACAAATATTCTGTGCTGTGATTAATATTCAAGATATTTCCATGCAAAGAATATGGAAAAATAAAGAAAAAACTTCACATACAGGACTGAAGTTGATGTTTTTGTACACCTGGGAATGAATTTAATTGTTTCGTCTCTTTTTTCTTTTTAGGTGCAAACATTTCTGTGTGGCGATTCAAGGTCAAACATCCTCAAACAAACAAAAAGGTGAAAACTGGACGATCCATCTAACTCTGGAGGAAAACTCTCTGAACAGGGAACAGTAAGAAAGACAGGCACAGAGGACCATTTAAGACAGAAGCATCAAATAGTTTGATTAAAGATCATTAGTGTGCTGAGGGATTGAAAAGGCCATGACATGTATGTGCAACGTTCAAACTCTGTTCAACTTATTGTGTTTGCTTCCCTTATCATAGAAAAAAAGATTAAGTGGCGTTAAAGTTTGATTARTTTAAATAAGAGAAAATATTTCCACGTCAGTCTGATTAACTGAATGAACGAATATGAACATATTCACACATTAATTTAGTTTATATGGACATCAAATATTAATTCTAAGTAAAACTATATTCTCATATTAAAAAAATTAGAGCAAAAACTAGGAGCACGTGAATGAATTTGTTAAATCATTTATAGTTTTCTCTTTTGGGTCAAACAGCSGTCGTCTCGTTATGTTTTGGTAATATTATTATTATTACTACACTTGTATATTTCTGTAACCATTAAAWAATTGAAACTACGATGACCGCTAAAGTTATTTTGTACCAGTGTTTCTAAATCTGCCTTCAGCAAAGTGGGGATCAAACTGTCAACTTTGCTCCATTGCTTCATTTAGTTCATCTGTTTTAGTAAATATAACTGAAGTTTCTCTCTTAAATGAGAGAAAAGTCCAATGAGAAATGTGAATTTTTTATGACTTAACTTGAGATAAATAAGTTTAAAAGTGCTGAGTTTTAATTTAATTCAGGTCACATTTCTTGTTTCTTAATGACYCAAACTAAAACCATGAGCTGAACAATATGAAAAATCACTAATAATGAAGGGCTCATTTATGATAGACCAGCTCATATTTTGTCCAATAAAAAAGATAAATAGTAAAAAGGGCAGGGATTTATAAATGTTTGATTCAGCTTTTTTTTTTGTACTGTATGATAACTTTATGTTGTATTTTAAGAGTCGGTTTTATTTTTGTTTTTGATCAATTTAATCTTCAAAGGTTCAAAATAAATAAAATTAAGATTCAAAATGTCCAAATAGTTCCCCAAAATACATGATTACATATTAATTTATGTTATCTTTGTGGAGCTGCATCTTCTCTTTATTTTGGTATAAAGTAGCATAGTATTCATTAAATGTAAAAGAGGTGAAATATAGTGCTGAAAAATTTTTTGTTTGATTAAATTTTGTAAATTCATTTTGGAAGGAATATCAAATACAGTTCAGSAGGGATAAAAACAGAATTAAGTGAAATTAATGACATTTTAGAAAAGATATGTTCTTATTCTCAGGGTTTTTTTTGTAAAAAATGACACAAAAACATCAGAAAAAAGTTTAAAGACGAAGAAAACTACAAACATTTATTTTTATTGATTAAACTAACCAAATTTGTCTTAAACTGGGGAGTTTTTGAAAATGTTTGTAGCAAGATTTAAAAAATTTCTGTCTACCTTCTTTAAGCTTGACTAATGGGAAGAGGATTTATTTTGTATCGATATCAGTCCTTAAATGTAACATTTTGCAAAAATACAATAAAAAAACGTTCCTACGAGACAAACTATTTTTAACAAAAAAAATCTATTTTTGCATTTGTTGGTTGTTTCATTTATATAAAAAGGTAATAAAAATTTGACAGACTTTTCAAAATAAACCTATTTTACTGAAATCACACAGAACGTCGAAACGCATTCAGAAGTTTCTTAGAAATCAGGATCAGCAATGCTCATGAGCTGTAAGTGAACGTCGGTACACATTCCTAAACGAACGGCGGGGAAAAAGGCAGCAAGAGCGAGGGCACAGGCTAACGATGAGGTCGGGTTAAATCATTCATGTGGTTTACGTTTAAAAGGTGGACTGGCAAATTTATTTTTATTTTTTATCTACATGAAAGAATGATGGGAAGCAGCGAGAAATCAAGGTACATTTTGGTCCTGCGGGTCAAGAAAACAACGTTCACATACGTCCTTCAAACTAATAATCAGTGGTGGGTGTGGTTCTGCTAACCAGCTAACAGCAGAACTCATTTTCGTTTAGCGGATTAGGTTTTTTGAAAATCATCAGTGGACCAATTAGTTTCCACAAAATTAGGTTTTGTCAACTTTAAGGTCACTAAGAGCTAACTTACAAACTAACATCAACAGGTCTTTAGCTGGAAGGAGATGAAGATGTGACGCAGTTAGCTGTTACTGTTAGCTCCTATTTTTTTTACTTGTTTAGCATTAGCTCCTGCTAGTTTATTTTTAAACATATTTAGCATTAGCAAAGATCCATTTTTAGTTAGCTGATTACGAGTTAGCAAAGCTAATTTTTGGTTAGCTGGGCCCACCACTGTCCATATCTGTCCTCAGATATGCTCACTTTTAGCATTTCAACTTTAAACTTGTCATTTAAACAGAAAAAAATATATATACTGCAAGTGAATCTTTTTTTGTATTCATCAATGGAAGTCATTCATCTAAAACTCTATTCTTTAAAGTTACCTCTTGAAAATAAATTATTTATTTTTTGCAGTACAGAAATAAATACGCWTTTCTCAAAAAAATAGGAATAGGTCATCATCACGGATCTAAAAATGCTACACTGAGTACATAATTCACCGGCGCATCCGTGAAGAAACAAAAATCGAAGTGGATAACCAACAAAACCATCTGCCTGAAACTGTCCAACACTAAACCAGATAGGAAAATGTACAAATTTATGATTAGAGTCAAACTACACTTCATCCAACAACAGTCTAATGAGAAATCCCMTCTGTTTGGCTCATTTGACTCTTAACTAAAACTGAGCTGTGCTTTCTTTGTAGAGTGCATGTTGGTGTGAGAGCGATTCCTTTCAATAAAATTAATCAAAATCCTCCACACGTCATCATTAGCTCAAAATGACCCATCAGAGCGTTCTCAGATAGTCCTGATGCATCTCAGTAATCCAGGTAGAAAAAATCAAAAAGAAAAAATAAGTAGGTCCTCTGGACGGGTTCTTCTTTAATGAAACGTTTCGTCTCTCATCCAAGAGACTTTTTCAATCTGATGAGTTTCAGGTGAACTTATAAGCACTGCCTCCACATGGACKAACAGGTTAGTCACATGCAAAAGAGGACCATCGCCTAACAATAGGCTTGATTAGCTCTATTGTTCATAGAGGGTCATGTGTTCCATCACCTGACTTATTGGTTTGGATGCTGTGGTTCTTAGGTGTCGTGTCATGTGTATGTAGTGAATGCAGGCGGGGCTCGAAGTCCCCTTGTTTTTTGCCTTTTTTCCCTCTTTGTGTTGTTATCGTTGGGGCCCTGATTCACATCTTTTGCTCACAGGGGCCTGAGTTCACCTGAAACTCATCAGACTGAAGAAGTCTCTTGGAGGAGAGACGAAACGTTTCACTAAAGAAGAACCCATCCAGAGGACCTACCGCTACTTATTTTTTCTTTTTGATTCTTAGCGTATATTTTACAGACAAATCCAGGCCAATAGCAGGAAAATATGAAATATTTCTTGCTTTAAAGTCCAATATTTGGCTATATCCACATGAACACAGATGCATAAACTGTTTTCTGGCTCGTGGTGGTTCTTCATCTAAAACACAAACCAGTTCACACAGCTCTGCAGGAGATTGATCAACTTGTTTCTTATTATTCAACAAAGTCACTAAAGACACCAACATGCACTCTGTTTAACCTTTAGGTAAAACTTCTGTGCTGTGTCTTGTACAAAACATAACTCTCCAAAAGGACATTTAGCAAACAACAGGAGATAAAATGTGATTAAACCTCTGTTCTCTTCACGAAGACCCCAACGACAAGCCTCATATTTGATCAACTACAGCGCATCACTGAAACACTTTACGTGTCTGAGATTCGTCAGGCAGACAGAAACAACACTCAGATCTAATAAATGTCACATTTCTAAGAGCTACAGTAGCGTTTTTCTACAGCAGAGGTTCTTCCACGCAGCTGCTACATCACCAGAGCCGTGTACCGTACGACACAGGCCAGTTACACTGTCCTATAATCAACCATTACTTAACAAATGCCAGGTGTTTAAATACGAACACAAGATTTTAAAGCAAAGTAAGTTTTCCATCCTTCATACTAGGCAGCGGGGAGCTAATTAAAATTTGTGGAGGATGACGCTCAAGGTGATCCAAAACGCGTCACGTCTCGCCACGTGCTACTGCAGGTTCTTGAGGAGGCGTCCGTAGCGGAAGTCGTAGACGTGTCGACAGAAGAACACCATCTCGGGGTCGACGTCATCGGGCACACAGCGGTGGGTGGGCATGGCGTTGTCAACGACGGGGGGCACCACGAGGGAGGRGGCGCTGTCACGTACACCCTCCCTTCGGCGTTTGACCAAGGCACAAAATCTGAGCACGGCACAAACATTTGGACCCCAGTTACCAGAGAGAATATTCAGAACAGTGCGCACGGTCATGTGACTTCAAACGGAGTGGAAAAAAACCAGTAAAAGTAACTTGTTTTTGTTCTCACCGACAATACTGTGCCAATGTTAGGACATAGCATTTGTCTTCAATACAGGCCACACTGTTCACATCCTGGTGACGAGATGCAAAGATCTCATTCTGCGGAAAAACAACAAAAGAACAAACCAGATAAAATACAATCCAGTACCTACTTCATGTTCTGCATATGTTCAAATCTCAAAGGGGTCTCTGACGTTTATGTCTCATCTCCCTCCTAAATTCCAGTTATAACACAGAACAAAGATTGTTTTCTATTTTCCTCAGAGGCAGAGCCCCGTTACTGTTCTCACACAGCTGCTCTGATATGTTTGTTGGTTCAGCTGAGACGTGACAGACTTCATGCGGTTTATTGTTTCTAGGCACTGAATCAAACTTTCTTTCCTCGGGGGGAGACGACTGACATCAGGAAGCAGACGCCACAGAAGCTGTTGCTCATGAATTCATGTTCTGTAAATCCATAGGATGGAATTTACGGACGGATGCAATGTAACGCAGATTAACAAGCCCCAAAACACCGTGGGGCTGATTTATCAAAGCTTTATAAAACGACACACAAYCGTGATCGCTCGTAAAGTGTATTTATTAACTGTGTGCCGAGGACTGCGTCTGTCAAATCAGCAAAATAGCAGATCCATTTAGCGTGTTTGCCTTAATGAATACGCAAAATGTATGATGATTATCAGAACGCGCAAAATACTAAGGGGAGGATATGCAAATATAATCATTTAGCTCCAGTGTGATTTATCAAATCTGAAACTGGGTGCAGTTGAAGATTTATTCTATATTTAGCATGTTTGAAAGGTACAAACTGGTTATTCTCATTGTACCTGGTGCGCCTCAGATACGGCTATCCACTCCTCTCCACAAAATGTAACAGTTTATAAAGTTTTATTCTTTTTTCTATTTACAAAGAAAACTTTTAACAGAAGTAAAGTGTGCGTACTACTGAAAGAAAATATTGTTAAGCGTGTTCGTTTACCATTTTGTGCTTGAACCACACCGAAAATGTACCAATGCATGGAAATTGAATAGAAAAGAGTTCATACACCATCACTGAGCAGCTCGGTCTGGAGACAGTTTATTGGTCTGCGTTCAGCTCCGTCTTCCAGCAGTCAGTTCAATATAACAGGATTTTCAGAACATGACTCCGCCTACTTTATTACGTCATCAGGATGGGGTCCCTAACACACTGCTGAAGCCATGTCCTCACAATATAATCTGACCTAATGAGGATTAATGGTTCAGTTATGTGTTGAATCTGTGTTCAGGCATGTTTTAGGGTTGGGCAATATTGGCAAAAGAATTAARAACGATTAATTGGAGTATTTAGTCGATAACGATTAATTTGACATTTAATCCCCTGGAGTCCTTGGACAACCTTGTGTCGTGGTCACATGACCAATTTAGTGGGAAATATTTGCTCTTCATAAAAATCAGTTCCAAATTGTGTCAAAATGACAGACTTCAGGCTATACTTCAAATTTTAAATTGTGTTAATAATTTAATTACAGAATGTTTTTTTTAATGTTCGTCATATTTGAAGCGGAGAGGAGCACCGAGCGGACTCTGCCTCGTGGCATTAATCGTATTAATCATCAAGTGCCAAAACATAATCGATAAATGTTTTTCTGGCGATTAATTGCACACGATACGATTATGCCCAACCCTAGCATGCATCTATATAAAACCATCAATTTAAGCAAAATGATCACATTTAACAGACATTACATTTCTCCTAATAATAAGACCATACCATGTGTAGTGTAATAAAGATCAGTATATAAGCAAACCCCAATAAATTTCTTCACTACTATTACACATCTTTGAAATGAATTAAACACTGAACTATATAGTGTTTGAGTGCGTGTATTTGAGTCMCTCATATTTGTGTAAAAGTAAAACAAAAGTTAGCCCACTTTAATGTAAACTAGGGGTGTCCCAATACCAATTTTTCTTAAACTGAGTGTGAGTACTGGCCAATACTGAGTTCCAATACCAAAGACTTACTGAATTAGAACTCAAACACTGTGACTTTGAAAACACATTTCTTTTATTTACAACTCTACTTCCTTATAGGCCTACAGACCTTCTGACTGGATCAAATCAAATATTCAGCATGCAGCATCCTGTTGCAATATTTTAAAATAAATATACGGTAAATAAGATTTTCTTTCAACTTGTACATTTCTTAAACATGGTACTGAGAAACTTTTCACTTCAAATGTCAACTGWAACTCATTCAARGGAGTATTGATACTGGTATTGGTATCGGTCCAGAGTATTGTGGCATTTTATATGKGTACTTGTAATGATGTAGATATCAGAACATCAATAATGCAAATAAAACATAAAACTGCAGCTTGCTTAAGAAAACATAAATTAGGAATATTTGTGAAACAAGTCCATTTTAGTGTGCTGTCAACTTTTTTTTTTCTGGGTCAAGGCCATAAAAAGCTTGCCGACCCATCCTTCATCTGGATCYTTTGCCTCCTCAGGCATTTTTTTTYAATCTGTTCATCTARATTTCTATCTAACTATCTTACCTCACAATGTATGGTGGGGTTGCGCCCCCCCTGCGTGTGTTCTGGACGGTAGTACCAAAACAAACTCATCATCAGCTCTCCTGAAGAAAAAAAGAAATAACCACACAATTCAGTTCCAAGGCAGAGTTCAGCTTCTGGTGTGGCGTGGTGAACCCATGTACCTGACTCTGGTTCCTCCCACAGAGCTGACACCTTGGCCACATAAGGCAAAGTCTTCTTTCTGGGTCCAGACTTCAGCAGAACTGTGTCTCTGACCCGAATCACATCCCCGTCCCTGCGGATGCCCTCGAAGCTCTTCCTCAGCACCAGAGTCTCCTCACCCTGGGAGCACACGAACCAACAGGCACAAAGATTTAGTGATTTATTTAAAGCGATTGTCAAAGTCATGAAGACGTTCGGGTCGACTTTTTTCTGCTCACCACAATAAAAACCTCCTTCTCAAAGGGCAGCCCGACCGGCTTCCAGCCGTTGGTGGATTTTTGGCGGCTGTTCTTCGGCTGCTTGGCGACCGCCTGCCCTCCGGCGCTTGCGGAGCCGAGCCTCTGTTTCTTGTCCCGGTTCAGAGGGGAGACAGCCGAGCTGCCGTGGGCTCCAGACCGTGACCCGCTGGGCGGCTTGGCGCTCTGCGGACACTCCTTCGCCACCGGCAGCAGAGGCTGGGGTTGGCTGGGGTCGGACAGCGGAGTCCGAACGCGGGGAGCCGATTGGCCGGCCGGAGGCACGGTGGGAACGGGACAGCCGGTGAGGATTCTGGGGCTGGGACAAATGGGTGTGGAGGAGGGACTGTGGTGATCACTGATGGCTGATGGGTAGTCATCTGTGGAAGGAACAAAAAAAAAGATATAAATATTTATATATTCACTGTTTGAAGAAGCAGCCAGTAGCATCAGCCACASAGATCTGGTTTAAAACACAGCTGATGGTTCTGCTGTGAAAAGACCCTTAATTATAATCTGGAACAGCGCAGCGTCACAAAAACAAACCCAGTCAGACAAATACATCATGCATCCACTGAAACRGCCACTTAAAACTAATAACACTAATTATAGCCTCTTAAGTAAAGAGTTTGTCCAATAAAACGGCTGTTTTTATACCACTGTCGCTGCACCACGCTACAGAGAAACAATTAAAAATGACAAGTTTAATTTTCAGCTAGTTTTACAATTTTTTCCTTTTAGCTACATTAGAGCTCATTTGAACTTTTAGCAAATTTGCTGACAATTTTAGCTGATTGARGTCATATTTTTAGTGTCTTTTTGTGCTCCTGAAGTTTTAGCATTTGTTTAGCTAATTTAGCTTATGTCTTGCCAATTTGAACTTCTAACTACTGATTTGCTCATTGCAATTTTATCTCAGTTTTGCTGTATTTAAATTTAAATTTTAGCACTTATACAATATTATTTGACACCTTTAGAGATTAGAAGTACAAAAAATTTAATCAATTTTAACGTCAGTTTTTTGTTAAAATGTGCTGACAAAACAAAATGCTTTAAATATTATTTATTTATATCAAATTTATATCAAAGAGCCATTACTTTATTATTAAAGTGTAATGAAAAGGGAAACCAACTCACACATATTGACTCTGATACAAATTCTTTATAATAATGTAAGGCTGAAGGACCAGATTTAACCCTAAAACTATACTCGCCAAAAAAAAATCTATTTTTTGTGTCCAATTTCAGTTATTATTACTTGACAATTGCACCAAATTAGATCCTAATCAGAAACAAGAAGATCCCAACTGATTTAAACACCTTTAAATGTTTGAATTTTCACTTAAGAAACAGTCAGAAAACAGAAAGGAAGCAAGCAGAAAAGACACTTCAGTCTGAGCTCCGACACCCAGCAGTATTTCAGTAACTGGGAACGCCTCCCTCATTGTTACGTTTCCACTAATCTGATGGGTCATTKAAATAAGACGCTGCATTCTTCTAGAAATAACTTTACCACAGTGATGCTATTTTGGATTGCGAGTAGGAACTTGATTGCAGTTTCGACAAGGTTTTAACCCCACGGCTCGTGCACATGTGGGTTTTCTCCAGGTATTGCGGTTCCATCCCACAGACCAAAAAACATGCATGCAATTGATTTTTTTTTTCCTTTTATTATTTTAATTACAGAACAGGCTAGCTTTAGCAGTTTTCCTGTTAATTTGTTCACAAATTATCAATGTTARTAAAACAAGGAGTGAAACATGTTGATTAGATCTAGTCTGGCTTRACTGGACGATCTTTCTCTCAAATCTAACAGGATTTTTTAAAATATCTTAAGACAAGTTGCTGAAAATAAATAGATACAGCGGGTAAAATAAGTATTGAACACGTCACCATTTTTCTCAGTAAATATATTACTAGAGGTGCTAATGACATGAAATTTTCACCAGATGTCGGTAACAACC
>NW_013952404.1:7771023-7782478 GCF_001266775.1 Austrofundulus limnaeus | reverse complement strand
GGTTGTTACCGACATCTGGTGAAAATTTCATGTCATTAGCACCTCTAGTAATATATTTACTGAGAAAAATGTTGACTTGTTCAATACTTATTTTACTCGCTGTATTGAGTTGATAAGATAAAAAAATTGGTATAACTAAATTTTTTTTCTTGTTTACATGAATATGTTCCTTTCTTTTGTCCTAAAGTGTGAAAATAAGTTTGAAAATTCACTTTACATTTTTAGTAATAGAAAAGCACCCCACAGGCTGGAAAAATTCCCCCTTCAACAAACTGAAAGTGGCCCACGGGCCATCAGTTGATAATCAGTTTTTTTTATTTCAATGAACCCCAAAAATTGTCTGTTACCTGAGTTTTGCCTTCTGATTATTTGTTAAATAATGATGAATAAGGATGAATGAGGCACTACAGCAGCACATTTAGCATCTCTGGACACATTTTATTAGTAAAGCAAGGYGCAGAAACGGCTCTTTTGATTGTAAAGGTTGCAGAGCCCTGGGTTAGGCTGTAAAGTGAATCTGCTAAGCCTCTAAAATCAGTAATGAGTGGAGGTTTATTTACAAGTGGCAGTGTGGGTGGACTATAGGCCATTTTCACYGCAGACTTGAAAAGCAAAGGTTTTATTAATAACATTACCAACAGTTCTTTTTCTATTCTCAGTTAGCCACAACAACCAGAATAATAACTAATTGTTATTATTTGTGATTCACACCGGTTCTTTAAAACGTCTTGTGTGAAAAGATTTCCAATGCGATTCAACTTAGAGAGCTTTCACGGCCGCATTTTACAGATTTCACCTACAAAGACCCACAATGTCTGTGTTTTCCACCGAATTCTGGAGCTCATTGGCTCTCCTGAGTGCAGCCAATTAACTGCTGACTCTCGAGTTCACACAATCAGCTCGTTTGGTTTCAGCTGCCCAGGCCTTGAGCTCAGCGTACAGTGACTTGCATTCAATCCCAGACAAAAGAGGTCTTGCCCGTTATCTTTTGTCCCCCCCATACAACTTCCCAGTAGAGTGAGATTTTATAATGCGAGGCAAAAAAAAAAAGTCTGATATCGCAGCTATTTTTAGCACATTGTTCTGCTTTGGCACCAGGATTAGAGGGACACTGCATACAAAATAACCTATAATATGTGGCAAAAACGCTAACAACTATAAGAAAGTCACGGTAATTTAAAACTTATAAAACAAGGGTAGCCACTCAGAGGGAGCCACTGAGTTTGTGAAAATACTTCAACTGTTCCTGAAGGACCTTTATGAAGTTAAAGAAAATAACTTTATTTTGAGTTTGAAAGGAYATTGAGTGAAACAGYAACATTAAACAYGATAAAACACAATTTTAAAGTGTCCGTYACATCATTTTTTTGTAATAAAAATTAACATATTTTAAGAAAGATAACATTAATATACTGCAAAAAGAATTTCACTCTGCTGAGATGAACAGTTGTTGAGATATTTGCATGTGAAGTAACAGGAAGTGATGTCAAAGGGGAATATCTGCATGTGAACAGAGAGTTCCTACAATAACTAATAAACACAAACTGTAGAGAAGAATCTGATGTTTCTGTAGATTATTTTGAGTCACTATCAGAGAGATGAAGAAGAGTCAAAGTTCAAATAATATTGATTCAAAAAATGAAGACCAGAGTTTTCTTTCTTGAAGAATTCCACTTTGATGTCACTTCCTGTTTCATTTTGGCGGAGCCAAGTTCAAAAAGGAAATAGGCCAGTTATGTGACAAAACAAGTAAAATCATGTTTCTTAAATCAAGTTTCTTAAATATAAAGATGTTTTTTTTTACTTTTTGTATTTGAAGGTTATGCATGTCACAGGATCTTTAAGGTAATACTACTAGGATCACCAGAAGTAAAGCTGAACTGAGATAATAGGGATGTCTTACCTCTTTTGATGCCATGGTTGCATTTCGTGCAGTCTTTGGGGCTGAAGGGGCTCCCTCCTCTGGGGATGGCTGGAATCACACTGGAATAAGCGGAGAAGGCGTTGATCCTGCAGGGCTCTCCGTAGCACGCCTCCACCGAGGTGCAGCAGTACACGGGGTGGCCGATCCCTGAGGGTTGTGGACCCGTGCTGGGGCGCAGCTTCGGCCGCTTGCTGCTCCTCGGGCACAAAGCGTGGGGCGGGATGGGAGACGGCGAGCCATCGGGGTGGCTGAAGTGGACGTAGTAGCTTGGGAAGCAGGTGTACGTGTGCGGGCTGATGGTTATAGCCGCTGGGCGGGCTACAGCGTGGGGCGACTGAAGGTGGTGGTGGTGATGGTGGTGGTGGTGATGATGATGGTGGTGGAACACGTCCGACAGCGAGCTGTCCTCCGGTTCCTTATAGGTCTTGTCCTCCAGGAACAGGGCCAGTCTGTGACAGTACTCCACACATCTCTCCTGGGTACAGCAGTAGCAGGAGGACACTTCGGTGTCCATCTGCTCCTCTTTGATCGGTTTCAAAGAGAATCCCAAAGAAGAGCCYCAGTGGAACGTGTGTTGGAAACATCCCTGCCCCGCCATGGCACTCTTCCACTCTGGGTCCAAAGCTTCRGTCTTACACAAACTACAGCATCCCTGAAGAGCTGAGTTCAGCTGGGGGTGGACAGACTCCTCGGCGCCCTGTATTCTGTGCTTCAGTTGTTCCTCATGTTTGACATATGGTCTTTTGGCCTGAGCTGTTTCTCCAWTCACAGGTTTACTGTTTATGTCGCTCTGTTCAAAAGCCGTCGGTTCACTTCCAACCCCCGATTTGGACTCGGTCTTCTTTTGACGCTTGGTTCCGTACTGGGTGCTGGTGAGTTTGAGCAGCGCTGCGGCAGTGAGGCCCGCCTGACGCCGCGGTGTTGGAGCAAACAGGGCCAACCAGTCAATCTCCTGAGCCTGAGCTGTCGACTTCTTYGATTTTTTGGCTCTTTCCTTTGGGACGGCTTTACCGCCTGAAGAAACGTTTTTGGCTTTAGTGAGATCTTTGTCTGTATTGTCTCTGAAAGGCTCCCATTTCTTTGTGAGATTTGTCACGAGGGAACTGTCTCTGTAGAGCAGCAGACTGTTGACAGCCTCAGCATTTAGCGAGGCCATCCTTCTCCTGCGAGGCTTCACTGCAGGCGATGGGAACGTGAGTAAGGCGCCATCTTGGTTCTTTTTTGGTTCCAGTGTTTGCCAATTGGCTGTGGAAGATTTCGTAGGTCRGGATTTGGTCGCGTTTTGAATCGGYCACTCTTTACTTTTTACTTTAARYCTCTTTTGCTTCTTTACCTTTGTATTTTTTACTTTACCAACAACTCCCTTTTCATCCAAACGTGTCAGCAGGACACAACAGGCTAACGCATCTCCGCCYCCCATTGATACACACTTTTTTCTACGACGTGAGTCTTTCTGGTCTCTCTTTTGTTTTCCACTGTGCTCGTTCTTTACGTCTTTCCTTTTCTTTACCCCGCCTCCCTTGTCCTTGTGGTCCTTCCTCTTCTTCTTCTTGGGTTTCTTGCATTTTAGCTGCAGGTTCTGCTGAGCTTTCACCATTGTCCCAGCATTCAGGAGAAGACTTGCCAAAACCTCGTCATCCACTGGTTATCGAGATGATGGGGGTTTCCACTCAGATGGGACTTTCAGCAATCCTCATTATGGACCAACAAACTGAGGAGACACAGACAATTATTACTCTGACTAGTTGTAACATTAGACATGTGATAAACAGTATTTTTAGTCTGGTTTTTATCTATAAAAACCAGACTAAAAATGCTGTAGATGGTTTTATTTTTGTAAACAGACGTCACCATGTTATTTACACTGCAAAGCGCTCTGGGTAAATGATGATGTTTACTAGGACCTCTAGTGTGAACGTCTGACATTCAGACTTTTAAATTAAAACTGGTGCATTGATAAAATGTAAAAACGACTGAAACTGAAAATAGCGCCACATATGTCATTAATTCAYYACTATTTAACTAAATTGCTCCGGGGGGCACAGTTACTGCAGGCCAACAGCTCAGGGGCCGAACATCCAGCAATTAAAGTCATTATGTAAATAAACCAAGTTGTACAGGATCTGTTACCTTTTGAATTAGTTTATTTTGCTGTATTTAATCATGAATACAACATACAGAACCCTATAAAAGTGATAATTAAACAATATCAAAAACAAAAAAGAAGACATTCTGCCTCCTATTTGACACAAATATTTTTTGACATCTCTGACTTGCCAAATTTCTAAACCAATTTTATTTTCACTTTCATAGTTTTATCTTCAACTGCTTGTAGTTTTAACTGTCTTGAGCAGAGGAGCCCAAAGTGGGYCCRGCAGGCCAAATTTGGCCCACCAAGCCATTTGATTTGGCCCACCAGCTGTTGACATAGTTACTAGGTTGTAACCGGTCATACTATGTAGAAACACAGTATTTACACTTAATCATTTCATCCATTGGCCTGATGACTTTACAGGGGCTGTAATGCAGGTAGTTTTCATTCATGGTGCTAACTTTATCTTTGATATATTAAGATTAAATTTTAGACATGAAATACAAGTAACAACAAGAGATATTTAGATTAGATTTAACCACACGTAGATTTGAACACTTTAAAGGGCCACAAAAATTAATATTTTATCAATTTATGAAATATCCCATGAGCCTTTGCTACTTGAACATATGGCAGACTTTCTCCAAGTGCACAGACTAAAACAAAAGTGGGCGAATGCACTGGCTGCTAGCTTTATTGTTAAAAATAAAGGACTTTACTTAAAAAGTATTTGTGTTACATGTATTATATTACTGCATTTGGCCCAAAACCACGGATAGATTTTCATTTTGGCCCTCTCGAGGAAAATGTTTGGGCACCCCTGGTCTTGAGTGTGCARAGAAATGGTTTTTACCAGCTTATAGCCATGTTTCTGCAGTTTCTGTAGATACAAAACATGTCTGTGTTTAACTAAAAGAGCTTATAGTAATTAATGTAGAAAACTGGGGGTTTGGGCTTAAGAGATGAATGAATTAATTGGTGGGCCGTCAGTTGAATAGCCCTGCATTAGTTGATCGTTTCAACCCATATATTGTGTAGAACATAGAAACTACTACAAACTATAACTTTATCTTCACACATTAAAGCTTTTCATCCTTGATTTGTTTTTTTATTCTCATCTGGAACCATCATCATCATCATCATCATCAGCCCCAGAATGCATTGCGTCATTAGAGAAATGGCAACGTGCTTGGGTGAAAAATGTAATATACATTTCTTAAGTACATACTATTTCTTAAGTAATTAGGAGTGTTCATGTATCACAAACAACAACTTTTAGTAGAACAGAGAAATAACATATTAAGGCCAACATGTGCAAATAGTCAGAGAACCCTTTAAAAAATTACAAAACATAACAAATTAATGTATACTGTAGGATCTTTTGTTTTATCATCCAGGGAACAGAACAATCTAAATTGCCAGGTTCATAAATCTGCTCCTATCCTTTAGAAGCAAACACACATCAAAAACAAAAATGAAAATTAAGGTCAAGTATAAATTTACCGTAGAGACCAGTTCACTTTTTTCTACACCAAGGTAAGAGTCAGTTCAGAGGTAATTATTGTGCTTTTTGTTGTTGTTACTATTTTGAATTATTACCTCGATTAAAAACTAGGGCTGTGTATTGGCAAGAATTTGGCGATACAATACATATCATGACAGAGGGGTCACGATACGATATATCCCGATATATTGCGATACTGTAAGCAAGGCGATATATTGCGATTTTTTTGTCCAAAAATTCTATTAAATAAAATCCTCTTACTGGAAAAAAAAAAAAAAAAAAACCAAAATTCATTGTCTCAGAAAATTCTAATATTACAGAGACATACTTTTGATACATTTAGCTATGTTCTGCTTTGTATGTATTTTATTTTATTTGTTTCATATTTCTTATTTCATCCATGTTTTCAATTATTWGACTAAATTTGCCAATAAATAATTTGAAAATATATTTTTGCAGCTTTTAGTTTTTAATATTAATTTACAATATGGTCACCCAACACTTAACAATAGCCTCTACCTCAAGAGGTAGAAGAGCCAAATGGCTGGCTCGCTGCTGCCAACTAGTGGTAAGAGGCTAAACTACAACATTTAATGAACGGCTGGCAGGAAAGTTGACATTTTAAACCTTAATAAAAATCAATACAGGGCTTTAGAATATCGATACAGTATCGGGAAATGAAATATCGCGATATTTCAGTGTATCGATATTTTCTTACAACCCTATTAAAAACTAGAATTATTTCCTCAGTGTTGCATTTATTTCTCAGCCAGTCAAGTTGCAGGTTTACACCTGTACTTCACAGCAGGAGAAACTCCATCCGAGGTGTATTTTCACAGCTGCAAACACTTTGGAGTAGCACAATCACCAGACATTATGCAAAAAAACAGCAATAAAAAAATACACAAGGGGAATATTTGTTTAGTTTATATTATGCAGCGTAAGGCTTCCTGTCTCCTCATAACAATTAACGATAATAGAGCCCGTATTTAAACACGTGTGTAATATTTTTGAATAAATGGAAAACTGCAAGAATAAATCAGTAAACACAGTATTTCACACTAAACACAGAGCGTTGCCTACTCTGTCACACATGAGGTATTACCAGAAAATGATACTCCACCAAAAAGCTTGGGGGCAAACGTTGGTGACATTTGTGTTCTCATATGCGGCCCCCTCTGGGGCGATAACAAGAAAAAATGCTGGAGGGCAAGTACGAAAACAGATCAACGTGAACGCCGGCGCTAAGTTGGACAAACGCTCCCRGAGGAATTCATGAGACGGAGGAGGTCAGATGGACGGATAACCGGAAAGCACAGTTTCAGTCCACAGAAGCACAGATACATGCACATACACAGATACTTTTCCATGTTCAGAAGATGGACTTAAATTAAGTCAATCTTCATTTTGATTTAATTTGCTCTGTGCTAAAAGATGAAGAGAGAAGGAAATAACAGGCGAAGAGTTTCAAATTTTTAAACCGTGATTAGGCTTTTCAGTTCTCTCTTCTACTGTGAAAACTTATCCACAAAGTCGAAGCACCAGTAAATTCTTTACAAGTCCTTGTGACGACTGAATTCAATGATTCTATTTCCAGCATTTTAGGGCCACAAAGCAGTACTCTGAGCAGATGAGTCAGGAACTGACGCTRGTTTCCACCAAAAGCGGTGGCAGAAACGTTCAACGCATCACACGACAGCCTCTTCAGTTTCCATGTCAACAGYCCGGAGCGTGGAGAGCATCTAACGATCAACTTCAGAGCAGAARGAGCTCTGTGTAATTCACTTATCCCCCTGCTCCGTCAAAGAAGCCCACCTCACTTAGCGGAAGCCTTCAGAGCTCCTGACGATTCCACCGCCGGCGACCTTTATGCGACGACACTCGAGTGTGCACCAGAGGGAGACGGATCGTCCTTCCTGCTGCTGAACACGGTTCTGCTGCTGGACCTCTGAGAAGTCAGTCGACGTCGGTCTTCAATCAGACTCTTCAASCAGAAAACCACAGCGCTTTCACAAACATCCATATTCAGACACGAGATCAATTAGAGGACTGCGAGTTGGTGGTTATTTTAGTAAATCTCGAGGCGTTGAACTGATAGCGACACGCTGTAATGATCTGAGTACAGACACTAACATGTCACAGTCACTTTGTGTTCTTTTATCTCACACACAAACTTCTGACCTTTGCAGACAGGCAGCCTGGAAACATCACRGATGATTCGAGCAGCAGTGAGATCTTTTGTTCTGTTTTAAATAAAAATATTTCACGCCACATATAAAACCCAAAGGTCAAGCTTGTATCCGTGTGTCTGCGAACACTTCGCTGTCAGGCAGAAACATTTACCCTTTATTTATAGCTTTTCATTTAATTATTTTTTGTTTTGTTTTTTTGGCATAAAACCTTGAATCTGTTCCTATCTCCAGATGAATTTCATGCAGCATAACATAACAAAACTTGTTGCTGCTAACAGATTAATTTGACAGCTTACTCACTCTGTTGCGGTTTTATACCACTTCATTTAATGAGCGAGCGAGCAGAAAATCGCTATATTTTCCACAATGACAGCTTGAAACCACGTGACGCCAAACCGGAACCAAGATATCCTCTTTTCCATCCGTTTGGAATAAGACTAAAACATTCTTAATAACTCTTCGAACTGCAGTTTGTTAAAATAAATTACTATCCTGCAGAGGTAAGCTTGTAAACAAATGCAAAGCCACTTTAAATCTGGAGTGGAGCTTTTTCCAACTATCTCACTGGCCGGTTTTTAAAGCCCTTATTGGCGAATAACTTAGTGAACCGTGAAATGCAATCCATGAGGAGGGGTGGGGGGAAATTTAATTTCCAGATAACAAGCGGACAGAAGGAGCCTCACATCGAGTTTCTGTCCGTGGATATCAAATCAAGTGGCCCCGTTTGAATAAGACAAGCGTGCAGAGTTGAAGGACAGCGGCTCATTGCAGCTTCATCGTTTCCTGCGACCACATCAACCACAGGGAGCGAGGCGATCGCCGCACAGCTCCTGTTTATTGCTTTATTTTCATGTCCACATGAAAATTTACTTAAACAAGGTTGCAGATTCAAAGCGTTCTGCACAGCATGAAAAGCACCAGCAGCTGCCTGCTACTCTAACCCTGTATTCACAATTATTTTGACCAGAGGTGTCGAACTCAACGACACAGAAATGCTATATAACAAATAGTTCTTGTAGAACTACAAACTAGCTTTCCAAACTACGTTTTATGCAACATTTAAAGCATAAATAAATAAATAAATTTAGGAAAAACTCATTAGCAATAATTTCTTATGCCTCATTCTTCACCAACAACTTTTAGATTGATGTCAAGATACATTCTGCCATGAGCCAGCAAATGAGTCAAAAGAAAGAAAGAAAGAAAGAAAGAAAGAACGAAAGAACGAAAGAAAGAAAGAAAGAAAGAAAGAAAGAAAGAACGAAAGAAAGAAAAGACATAGTAAAGTTGATTCTCTGTCGCTCTTTCTGCACCAAAATCAAAATGACTGAAAATTTAAAGTCAAACTTAATTTTCTTTGTTTGAAAGCTCCACAGCTGTCATTAGAAGAATTCACTGAAAAGAAAAAAACTATTTCACATTTAAAGTATTATCTTTGGTCCTGAATAAAATTTTAACGGGGACTAGATTTGGCCCGCAGACCTTAAGTTTGACAAGTGGTTTTGCAATATCTGTACAAGCAAAACCAAGTTTTACATTTTATACACAGAACTCTCTTCTGTTAAGAGAGTTTATTTTAAACTTTCATGAGGTAAAATGTATTTTTCTACAACTCTATTTTAAAACGAGTCGCACCAAACTACAAGTGTTCAAAAATAATGTTCAAAATCTCTTAAATTTGATCCGTTTATGGTGACTTAAAGTTATGGTTTCAGGGGGAACGAGTCACCAAGTTACTTTTATTAAGTTGACTATGAAGCCGAGAATAAAAAAAGCTAGTTTTACTCACAAAATGTTTATTTTTTTAAATGTTTCAGGTGTTTACTGATGTGTTTGGGAAAACATTAGACTCACATAAGTGTTTACATCTAATCATCCCAATAAAATGTATTATAATTTTAGTAATTTAGATGAACAAGTGGTAAATACAAACATATGCAAAAATCTATAAGTGGATTTTTTTTTTTAGTGTTTATTTAAATTTTTGGTTATGTGACTCTTTCTATTGTGTCTTAAGACACTAAAGCTCAATGGAACAAAACAGATAAAGATTTTACTCAAGAAAAAAATAAATATTTTAACATAAAATGCTCCCAAAAGTATCTGAAATGTAAAAAAGTTTTGCACACGTGTGCACTCAGCCACAACTAAAACATCAAATAATAGCAGATGATCCTGCAGCATGCAGATGTTGCAATTTGTTTATATAAAAAAGCAGTATAAGATGATTTATGGATTATTATATTTTAAATTTGACCCTGTTATTTGCACAGATTAGTGAGGCAGAGGAATGAATTCAAAAAACCATTTAAAATAACATTTTATATGATCTCCTTTTAAAAAGGGATTTGCCCTCAGGTTGAAAACAGCAGATGAAGAGTAAAAGCAGAAGCTACTGGGAGTAAATTGATCCTAAATGAGTCATAAAACCTGATCATTTGGAGATGATGATCTGAGGAGTGAGGAAGAGGAGGCAGAGCTGTCAGACTCACTCAGAGGAAGGACATGATGTGGAGCTGCTATCAGGAGACCTGAGACCCTCTAGGCTTTCASATCACCAAGTCCACTTTCCTGGAGCAAATCCTCCAGCAACTCACCAAGATCCACAGCCCAGAAATCCACGCAGGGATCCAGATTATAGGAAGCAGCGGATTATAATCAGGGTGTGTTTAGACATTTAAAAAGAGGAGGAAGAGACTCGCCCACAGTGTTAATCTGGCAGCATACCGAGGCAGAAGTGCGAAATAATACAACCTAAAAAAAATAAAAACAACAGCTCCTGGTTCAGAGTAAAAACATCCGAACCTCTTGGATCGATCCGAGCCTCGTTAAAACCCGCGAGCTTCGGATAATTCAGTCGACTTGTTGTCGGGAACCGATCACCTCCTACCGGGACCGAATTCAAAGCCCCTCCAAAAAATAAATAAATAAATAAAAGAACCGAGCCGTTTATGTTTTCTGCCTCCTGGAGAAGAAGAACCCGAGTCGATCCCGTCCTCCCGTCAGTTCGGACCCGGTTCGGCCGCGGCTCCGGTGTTCCAGCCCCCAGGAGCCGGGGACATGGTGAGCGGATCCGGTGACCTACTTCCGAAGTGGCATTCTGGAGATAATATTCATGCGCCGACAAAAGCACCGGGACAAAAAATAAAACACCCCGAAAAAACCAAAATGTCCCTGCAGGGGAACCGAACCGGGTCTGGAGAGGTTCTTCACTGCAGCTTCCTGGACGAGTTTAAAGAACTGCAGCCTCTTTTTAAAACGGATTTTATGACTGGACCTCGGTCTACTTTAAGTCAAACTCCCCCCTTCCAGCAGGACACYTTATGAAAGAAGTTTCTCTCTGAACCAATAAAATTAGTTTTAAAAAACGACATTATTACAGGTAATAATACACATTTTAGACATTATGACATATTTCAGACTCAAATACTAAATACTATTAAAAACTCCACACCACAAATATCAAAATGTTCAAAAATSTGAGGTTTTAATCAAAATCCAGAGCTCCTTTGTTTATGGCCCAGTTCTCCTGCTCAGTCAAATTCATTTTATTTATTTGTTTTTACAAACAAACAAATTCACCTTTGCTCTTCTTCTAAAAAAAACCTGAAAATGATTTTTTGTAGTTTTCTGCACACACAGCACTGTAGGTAACAGCCACACTGCAAAAACTGTCCATCTTACCAAGTTTTAAAACCTTATATCAGCCAAAAAGTCTTTTTGATCTTGTTTTGAGATTGATT